>NC_069711.1:35210159-35212659 GCF_027358585.1 Pangasianodon hypophthalmus | reverse complement strand
ATATTAATTAAAACAAAAAGAAAGTAAACAAATTAGACTGAAATTAAAACAGTCTATAAATAGTCTTAAATAAAAATGACTATTATAATTAGAAATAATAATTAGAAAACTTTATTTATTGATGCATTTTTAAAAGTATTGGCTTACATACTGTAATTACTGCACTTTTTCACGTGATTATTTTATTTTAATTCCTTCGTATTTTATTTTTGGATGGATGCTAATAAAGAGAGCGAGTCACAGAAATCAGTGTTAAAGGATTTTATTAGATATTTACACTCAGTCATGTACATCCAGATGTTATAATTTAAACAAACAAAAAGCACCTTACCATTAAAAAAGTACCGTATTAGGAGCGTTGCGTCAGAGAGGATTCGAATCTCAGTGTCAGAAATCTCACACACCACACACACACACACGCACATGCACACACACACAAACACACACACACACACACTTCTTCATTGTTAGTCTGAATTAAACACTCCAGTGTGCTTTAAAATTCTAATTACATCAAAAACATCAAAAACATATTTACATTTTAAATGAAAGCGTCAGAAATCACACACACACACACACACACACACACACACAAACACACACAAACACACGTGTTCCTAAAACCTGAGATATCTTGTTAGCCATTTAGCTAATCAGAAAACACACACAGATGTTTCCCTCAGCAAAGCTTCTCTTATCTTTGATTTAAAAGATCTTAATTAATAAGGTGATAGTATTATTGGTGATTAAGGCTTTCAGTGTTTTAATGTCACAAAGGAAGTTATTTTTAAACCATTAATAAACTCCCTGAGCTGCAGAACACTAATGGAACCCTCATCACATCACTGCGCCTCCCTGCTGGTCGATACAATCAGAGAGAATCGCTCTTTAAGCTTCAGCAGGCCGGAAAATGGCACTGATTTAGTTTTTATCATTATAATATACACTATAATTACACATAACGCTGATTAAACATCAATTTAACTAGAATAAAGTTTAAAATAAACAATATACAGTACTTTCTGGTGCAAAACTTTAGAGTGTCAGTGCTGTAGAGACGGTCTGCAGTCATAACATTTCTATGGGCAGTTACAGTGATTTTACCCTGAGCTGAAGAAATTTATTAAAGATTAATAAAGTTTATGACTAAAGTTTAGGGTGGGGTTCAGAGGGTGGTGGTCGGTTGGGGTCCAGAGGTTGGTGGTGGTGGGGGTCCAGAGGGTGGTGGTTGGGGTTCAGTGGTTGGTGGTGGTTGGGGTCCAGAGGTTGGTGGTGGTGGGGGTCCAGAGGTTGGTGGTGGTGGGGGTCCAGAGGTTGGTGGTGTTGGTCCAGAGGTTGGTGGTGGTGGTGGGGGGTCCAGAGGTTGGTGGTGGTGGGGGTTCAGGTTCAGAGGTTGGTGGTGGGGGTTGGGGTTCAGAGGTTGGTGGTTGGGGTCCAGAGGTTGGTGGTTGGGGTTCAGAGGTTGGTGGTGGTGGTTGGGATTCAGAGGTTGGTGGCTGGGGTCCATAGGTTCTGGGTGAGGTTCATGGTTGGGGCCCACTGAAGGTGGAGATGGGTAACAGAGCAGAGAGCAGAATGTTTGCTCCATCTGACTGGACAGAGCTCTCACCTTCAGCCAATCAGAACAGCCGTCTGGCTTATAACACACTGACACCTCACACCTGTTTTACACACACACACACACACACACACACACACACACACGACACACACACATGGTGAGTAAGGGAATGAGGGAATGAATAAGTTGATAAGTGATTAAGTGAATAAATGAGTGAATGATTGAGTGAGTGAATGAGTGAGTGAGTGAGTGAGTGAGTGAATGAGTGAGTGAATAAATGAGTGAATGATTGAGTGAGTGAATGAGTGAGTGAGTGAGTGAATGAGTGAGTGAGTGAGTGAATGAATGAGTGAATGATTGAGTAAGTGAATGAGTGAGTGAGTGAATGAGTGAGTGAATGAATGAGTGAATGAATGAGTGAGTGAGTGAATGAGTGAGTGAATGAGTGAATGAGTGAATGAATGAGTGAGAGAATGAGTGAGTGGGTGAATGAGTGAGTGGGTGAATGAGTGAGTGAGTGAGTGAGTGAATGAGTGAGTGAGTGAATGAGTGAGTGAATGAACGAGTGAGTGAGTGAATGAATGAGTGAATGAGTGAGTGAGTGAGTGAGTGAATGAGTGAGTGAATGAGTGAGTGAGTGAATGAATGAGTGAGTGAGTGAGTGAATGAGTGAGTGAATGAGTGAGTGAATGAGTGAGTGAATGAGTGAATGAATGAGTGAGTGAGTGAATGAATGAGTGAATGAATGAGTGAATGAATGAGTGAATGAGTGAGTGAGTGAATGAATGAGTGAATGAGTGAGTGAATGAGTGAGTGAGTGAGTGAGTGAATGAGTAGTGAGTGAATGAATGAGTGAGAGAATGAGTGAGAGAATGAGTGAGAGAATGAGTGAGTGAGTGAGTGAATGAGTGAGTGAATGAGTGAGTGAGTGAATGAGTG
>NC_069711.1:35199060-35204060 GCF_027358585.1 Pangasianodon hypophthalmus | reverse complement strand
ACGTCCTAAACGCCAACAACACCAACATCACCATCAACACCATCAACACACACTCAAATACACCATCAACACACACACAAATACACCAACAACACCATCAACACACACTCAAATACACCATCAACACACACTCAAATACACCATCAACACACACTCAAATACACCATCAACACACACTCAAATACACCATCAACACCATCAACACACACTCAAATACACCATCAACACACACTCAAATACACCAACACCATCAACACACACTCAAATACACCCATCAACACAATCAACACACACTCAAATACACCATCAACACCAAACACACACTCAAATACACCATCAACACCAACACACACTCAAATACACCATCAACACCACAACACACACTCAAAACACCATCACACACCAACACACTCAAATACACCATCAACACCATCAACACACACTCAACACCATCAACACCGTCAACACACACTCAAATACACCATCAACACCAACACACACTCAAATACACCATCAACACCATCAACACACACTCAAATACACCATCAACACCATCAACACACACTCAAATACACCATCAACACCATCAACACACACTCAAATACACCATCAACACCAACACACACTCAAATACACCATCAACACCAACACACACTCAAATACACCATCAACACCATCAACAGACACTCAAATACACCATCAACACCATCAACACACACTCAAATACACCATCAACACACACTCAAATACACCATCAACACCAACACACTCAAATACACCATCAACACCATCAACAGACACTCAAATACACCATCAACACCATCAACACACACTCAAAATACACCAACACCATCAACAGACACCCAAATTACACCATCAACACCATCACGCACTCAAATACACCATCAACACCATCACACACTCAAATACACCAACACCATCAACACACACTCAAATACACCATCAACACCAACACACACTCAAATACACCATCAACACCAACACACACTCAAATACACCAACACCATCACGCACTCAAATACACCAACACCATCAACACACACTCAAATACACCAACACCATCAACACACACTCAAATACACCAACACCATCAACACACACTCAAATACACCATCAACACCAACACACACTCAAATACACCATCAACACCAACACACACTCAAATACACCAACACCATCAACACCAACACACACTCAAATACACCAACACCATCAACACACACTCAAATACACCATCAACACCAACACACACTCAAATACACCAACACCGTCAACACCAACACACACTCAAATACACCATCAACACCATCAACACACACTCAAATACACCATCAACACCATCACACACTCAAATACACCATCAACACCATCAACACCAACACACACTCAAATACACCATCAACACCAACACACACTCAAATACACCATCAACACCATCAACACCAACACACACTCAAATACACCAACACCATCAACACCAACACACACTCAAATACACCATCAACACCATCACACACTCAAATACACCATCAACACCATCAACACCAACACACACTCAAATACACCAACACCATCAACACCAACACACACTCAAATACACCATCAACACCAACACACACTCAAATACACCATCAACACCAACACACACTCAAATACACCAACACACACTCAAATACACCATCAACACCATCAACAACTGATGTCACCGTCAACACCAACACACACACTTACACTCAAATACTTCATCATCAGTACAGTGTGTTCTGATTGGCTGAGAGCTGTACAACATCTAGAATTCACACCAACATGATCAGAGAACTAATGAACAGTCAGAGAGACAGAGAGAGAGACAGACAGACAGAGAGACAGACAGAGAGACAGCTAGACAGCCGGACGGACAGACCGACGTTTAGACAAACACAGAGACAATCAGAGAGAGACAGACAGCCTCCAGGTCTGATCTCACCTGTGCACTTTTGAGTGGACTTGCGCTGATCTGACTCACTCCTCCGTTTGCTATCTGATCTCTCTTCACAGGAACAAAGAAGAACTTCATCCTGCAGTATTTAGTGAGTCGTGGTGAAAGTTTTTCTCTCTTCCTCAGGCTGTTATACGCCCTCGCCAGTTTCCCCGCCACGTAATCGGCCCCGAACACCATCACCCTGATCAGCACCGTGCCCCTGTCCTCGTCTTCATCGCTGCTGAGGATGGGACGCTTCCTGTAGCACACCGGCTTCATGGCCGCGCTCTCGCTCTGCGCCGGCTCCACCGTGAGCGTCAGCACCTGCTGCGGCATGGAGTTGGAGCGCTTGGAGCGAGCAGCGGGCAGAAAGTCCTTCTTATCTTTACAGTCCGTGTTCCCCAGACTCTTAGCGCGGCAGAGAGAATGTCCTCGCGGTTTAAACAGGCGTGAGAGACGCTTGGAAAGTCCGGTGCCGTTTTTATTTTTGCCTTTCGGCATCAGGACGTGTGGATCCTCCTCAATGTCCTCGCAGAAGTCACTGTCAGTGCCAGAAGCCTGAGAAGACGACGACAGAGTGGAGACCGGAGAGAAGTCAGACGACGTGGACAACATGGAGTCCTTGGATGCAGTGGACAGAGAGGACGTGGTGGAGAACATGGACGCCCGCGGGTCCAGGCAGTCCTCCGTCTCGTACCGCTCCATCTCCACCTCCTCGTCTTCTTCCTCTTCTTCATCTGCATCCTCTTCATCAACCTCATCCTCCTCCGTTTGAGTTTCAGAGAAGAGCGAGGCGAGGTCAGGCTCGGACTCCAGAAACTCACTCAGGACGTCTGTGGAGAGACGGAGGATGGAGCCAAAAGACATACACGGAGGATCAGACGGCACTCCAAAGATCCAACATCAGAATGCAGAGCCACATCATTCCCACATTTTTAACACCCAAAGATTCGGAATTTTATTTTATTACTATCACAGTTTTCACAAATAAAACACCAACTGAGTAAAACACCAACAAACAGATTCACTCACCAAAATTATCAGTGTCCCAGTGGATCGTGTAGCACTTAGCTGTAGGTAACTTCAGAAACTGCAGCATCCCTGCATACACACACACACACACACACACACACACACACTGCTGAGTTCCTGACAGTAGCGCAGGTTTATATTAATGAGCTCATTCTAATTCGTTATCGTTTCCATAGTAACAGCTCATTCACTTCACAGATACGTGTACAGCGGATGCTCCACTGATAATACACAGAATACACACGTGTGTAATGGTTGATCTGTAAGGAGGTGTTTATGTAACATTTGTGGAAGGAGTCTCCAGTGTCAGTGCTTTGTAACAGTCAGAGGTAAAGCTGGAACTTTTCTGACATCTTCAGGACAGAGGAGTTTACGCTTCTTTGCGGTTTCTCAGTTTCTGCATTTTTTTTGTCTTTTTAACTTCAGCAGAGACAAAAAAAAGAGAAGCTGGAGAGGGAACCACTGTTTATAGCTCTAATCTCCGATTGGCTCTTTACCGTTTGACGTCGTGCTGTTGCATGCTGGGATATTGAGTTTTTCCCGCACTTCCTCCAGGCCTTTCAGTACATGAGCTCGAGCAGCGTTGGTGTCTGTCATGGCCGCCGCAGTCTCTAAGACCGCTGATACACACGACAGTGTGTGAGACAGTACATCATCACTGAGAGACTGGACACACACACACACACACAGAGTTTGTTAAAATCCACAATGCAACAATGCATTAATATAAACAACATGAATGTTTGTGTGTGTGTGTGTGTGTGTGTGTGTGTGTGTGTACCTGCAGTGCGAGGTGTAGAGTGTGTGTGTGATATTTTGTGCCCAGGTTGCACTGAAAGGCGTGTTTAATGAGATTAATCCCGATCTCTCTCTGCGACACGTCGATGGCGCTGAGCTGCTGAACGACAGACAGAAACGTCTGGGGGACATCAGCTGGGTTCAGCAGCAACACCGTACTGCACACACACACACACACACACACACACAAACAGTTATGATGGAATACAAGACTGAAAACAGAGCTGCTTCAAAATGTATGTAATATGGATAGTGAATAGTTAATACATTAACATGTTCTCATCTGTGTGCGTGTGTGTGTGTGTGTGTTTTAAAAAAACGTGAACCATTTGGACATCAAAAGTGTATAAAGGACAGAAGACTTGCAGGCGGAAGGTAAAACAGCAGACAGGAAGGACGAGTTTCCTGAAGAACACTCACATGGTTTTGCCGCGCTGACGCTCAGCAGTGATGCCCTGTTCCTCTTTCACCAACCTGTGGTACGAAATCCCTATCACACACACACACACACACACACACACACACACACACACACACACACACACACAGAACACCAGGTCATCTTTCAGCTGTGTCTATTTCACAATGTTCTGTGTTTTTTTTAAACTCTATGAGCTAAAACACATCCTGAGTGACGTGTGACCGGATCACATGACCTCACTATTAGCAATCCTTTACTTAACGACTCGATGCTGACTCGACAATCTCAACGAGCGAGACATTTTAAACTCAGCTTCAAGCAGCCGAAGAGTGTGTGTGTGAGTGAATCTGTACAGTGTGTAATAAGTATGTAATATACACACTGACATTAACGCCTACAAAGTAAAAATATTTGACCTACAGACAGATTTCTAACATCTGATGGTGAAAGTTTGGCTGCAGTTACTGACTCTCACCACTGGGTGGCAGTGTAACTGTAATAACTGTATGTGATTATACAAGTGTGTGTGTGTGTGTGTGTGTGTGTGTGTGTGTGTGTGTTACCCGGTGCCCTCAGCTCCTGCTGTATAGTTGTTAGAACACTGTGACACACACTGCTGTACGGTTCAGGCCACGTAAGGAAAGCATGGAACACTTCACGCGCTTCTACCAGGAGGTCACACTCTGTTGGACAGTAGGGAGTCTGGGGGCGGAGCATAATCACATTATTGGATAATAAGTGTGCAGGATGTGAGTCATGTGTGGACAG
>NC_069711.1:35189060-35191560 GCF_027358585.1 Pangasianodon hypophthalmus | reverse complement strand
TAGCAGAAAAACAAACCGTCTGACTGAATCGTGTGCTAAAGTGGAAGAGTGTGAGTTTCATCTTTACGCCAAACAAACGCTTTAACTAATTAGCACGCTTGCTAGCTGGGTGTGGGTTGATGTGTTTGGTAGAAGTGAACACTACAGCTCTGAGAGCGAGTGTTGATCGTTAAATAGCAGACTCATTGCGTAGCGCCTACACTGTGGTGTATTTTTACATTCTGTGTTCTCTGATACAGAACAAAGCCACACCCATCTCTAGAAAAGGCCAATGGGTCAATCTACAAGTCTATCACAATAAGTATGGTTATAGAAAAGAGAACTGCGCCATTGTGAAGAGCTGAAACCAACACAGACGGTCAACACTTCTTACTGACTTCTGTTTCTTCACCTTCATTAATCAGGAAGCGCAAAATGCACGACGTGAAACGGTGGACTGGTGAAGCACGTAATCCAACCTGTAATGTAAATCAACATCCTTCATAAAACCATAAAACACACACACACACACACACTCTCACACACTCAGATAACAAATAATGAACAATCACTCATCGTAGTCCAGTCCGGTTTCAGGAGGAAGCTGCTCATGTGTAGCACAAACACGGCCCTAAAACCTTCCCGAGCCTGCGTTAGGCGGCGTCAGCGCTAGAGACGGCACCGGGCCCATACCCGGGTTCAGCATCGGGCCCATACCCGGGTTCAGCATCGGGCCCATACCCGGGTTCAGCATCGGGCCCATACCCGGGTTCAGCACCGGGCCCATACCAGAGCAGTGGATCTGATAGCAGGGGAAAAAGTATGAATTTGATCCGATCATGTAACAAACGGAAAAGACTGGAATCGGATTTGGACAAAAGTTTTACATTTAAACTGACCTGATAGTATTTTTTTTTTGTTAGAATTCATTTTATTATATTTAAACTTTATGCTTTTTATTATATTTATTACAATCGCAGTGTAATGAAAGTGTAGGTTTTGTGTGAAAGCTGCAGTTTTGTGTAACTCGTGTGTTTAGCTGTGTTTTCTGTCCTGTGTTTTTTAAGTGTTGAAAAAAAAAATCATTTTAAAGCGGAATAGTTTATAAAGAAAATAAATGATCAGCTGGGTGTCGAAATAAACTGATACTCCGTCTCAGAATCGGAAAAGAAAAAGTTTTTGTCAGGATCTGATCTCTCTGTCCATCCACTCTTCCCTGAGGAGTTTAAATCCCTTCACACTGATTGATGAATAAACATTTAATACGGTTAATATGTTAAATAAACAGCTAATAAAGTGTTAAAGGGAATAAATCGTAGTCATATCTA
The DNA here is from genome assembly GCF_027358585.1 of Pangasianodon hypophthalmus. NCBI lineage: Eukaryota > Metazoa > Chordata > Actinopteri > Siluriformes > Pangasiidae > Pangasianodon > Pangasianodon hypophthalmus. The sequence continues at coordinate 35,190,253 of NC_069711.1, read as the reverse complement.
GCCTTTAATTTCACTTTGCAGTAATTTCATTCTAGTGGAGATAAATTCATAAAGTTAATCGTCTGTGTTTAAATTGTTTAACTAAAGAAAATTGGTGCAAGTTTGAAATATTATTCAACTGCACCACTAGGAGATGGTGTTATTGTTCATCTGACTCTCTAACTCTTTAACTATTTGACCCTGAAAGTGGAATTTTGATGATTCTCCTTCCTGGAGTCCATTCCAGCCAATCACAATTCAGTATGATTTTTTTGTGTGTGATTTTAGGAGAATTCACGCATCACTTTGGTCCAGCGTCATCCCTAAAAAGGTGCACTAGGTAAGATTTGTTTGGAAAAGAACAGGTCTGTAACGGTTAAATGGTTGGAGCTGAATAAGATTTGTATAGTTTTTTTTTTTACTCATTGACCCCGCCCACAGTCTCACCCATGTACACAAAGCTCCGCCCCCAAACCTTCCCCTAGATTTAGCTAATATACGAATATAAACAAAGATTCCTGATGGAAGGCAGGTTTCCAAACTGTTTTATTTTTTTCACTTATTCCAAAACACAGACTTAAACTATTATTTTTTATCATTTCTACATAAATTTCCACATTTGTATTAGCGACAAATGAAAAATATTGACTACTGGACCTTTAATTTGTTTGTGAAATAATTCCTGAAAGCTGAGAAGCTGAGAAACGTGTTTAAATAAGACTTTCAGACATTTGAATTAGAAACATCACATTAATTAAATGTGTTTTATTTATTGTAGTGTGTGTAATTAATAAATTTCCATTTTTGCCAGTGAGTTTTCTTTGTTTTGAAACTTGCTAGCGCTAAGATTTGGCTTTAAAATCATATCAACACTCAGAACCCTGAACTCAAACCTCACAAACGCAGGTGTGACGTAAAGGCTGAAGGTGAAGCGTCTGAGATTCACGAGGAAAATCAGACGCTTTAATGTGACGTACGTATAGAATTCAATTTTCCAAAATTCATTTTAAAGATATTTTTGTCAGCTTGTAGACTCCATAAGGCTGGAGGTCGTGGCTGTGTTTGTTTAATGGAGATGTTTTTTTTTGGGAAAACGGTTTCTTTTTAAACTCTCTGTAGTTTAGTAGTTTTTTTAAAGAAACAGATTTGCATAAAAATAATATTTTTTGACCCGAGTTACTGTGAGACGTATTACACATCAGTGTTTAAATAAA
>NC_069711.1:35116560-35186560 GCF_027358585.1 Pangasianodon hypophthalmus | reverse complement strand
GTGATCTGATTAAAGGTGTAATGATCTGATTAAAGGTGGAATGATCTGATTAAAGGTGGAATGATCTGATTAAAGGTGTAATGATCTGATTAAAGGTGGAATGTGATCTGATTAAAGGTGTAATGTGATCTGATTAAAGGTGTAATGTGATCTGATTAAAGGTGGAATGTGATCTGATTAAAGGTGGAATGTGATCTGATTAAAGGTGGAATGATCTGATTAAAGGTGGAATGATCTGATTAAAGGTGGAATGTGATCTGATTAAAGGTGGAATGCGATCTGATTAAAGGTGTAATGATCTGATTAAAGGTGTAATGCGATCTGATTAAAGGTGTAATGATCTGATTAAAGGTGTAATGTGATCTGATTAAAGGTGGAATGATCTGATTAAAGGTGGAATGATCTGATTAAAGGTGGAATGTGATCTGATTAAAGGTGTAATGTGATCTGATTAAAGGTGGAATGATCTGATTAAAGGTGGAATGTGATCTGATTAAAGGTGTAATGATCTGATTAAAGGTGGAATGATCTGATTAAAGGTGTAATGATCTGATTAAAGGTGGAATGTGATCTGATTAAAGGTGTAATGATCTGATTAAAGGTGGAATGATCTGATTAAAGGTGGAATGATCTGATTAAAGGTGGAATGATCTGATTAAAGGTGTAATGATCTGATTAAAGGTGTAATGTGATCTGATTAAAGGTGGAATGTGATCTGATTAAAGGTGTAATGTGATCTGATTAAAGGTGGAATGATCTGATTAAAGGTGTAATGATCTGATTAAAGGTGTAATGTGATCTGATTAAAGGTGGAATGTGATCTGATTAAAGGTGTAATGATCTGATTAAAGGTGGAATGTGATCTGATTAAAGGTGTAATGATCTGATTAAAGGTGTAATGTGATCTGATTAAAGGTGTAATGTGATCTGATTAAAGGTGGAATGATCTGATTAAAGGTGGAATGATCTGATTAAAGGTGGAATGATCTGATTAAAGGTGTAATGTGATCTGATTAAAGGTGTAATGATCTGATTAAAGGTGTAATGTGATCTGATTAAAGGTGTAATGATCTGATTAAAGGTGTAATGATCTGATTAAAGGTGGAATGATCTGATTAAAGGTGTAATGTGATCTGATTAAAGGTGGAATGATCTGATTAAAGGTGTAATGTGATCTGATTAAAGGTGGAATGTGATCTGATTAAAGGTGGAATGATCTGATTAAAGGTGTAATGTGATCTGATTAAAGGTGTAATGATCTGATTAAAGGTGTAATGTGATCTGATTAAAGGTGTAATGATCTGATTAAAGGTGTAATGATCTGATTAAAGGTGGAATGATCTGATTAAAGGTGGAATGTGATCTGATTAAAGGTGTAATGATCTGATTAAAGGTGGAATGTGATCTGATTAAAGGTGTAATGATCTGATTAAAGGTGTAATGATCTGATTAAAGGTGTAATGTGATCTGATTAAAGGTGTAATGATCTGATTAAAGGTGTAATGATCTGATTAAAGGTGGAATGTGATCTGATTAAAGGTGGAATGATCTGATTAAAGGTGGAATGTGATCTGATTAAAGGTGGAATGATCTGATTAAAGGTGTAATGATCTGATTAAAGGTGGAATGTGATCTGATTAAAGGTGTAATGATCTGATTAAAGGTGTAATGATCTGATTAAAGGTGGAATGTGATCTGATTAAAGGTGTAATGATCTGATTAAAGGTGTAATGTGATCTGATTAAAGGTGTAATGATCTGATTAAAGGTGTAATGATCTGATTAAAGGTGTAATGTGATCTGATTAAAGGTGTAATGATCTGATTAAAGGTGTAATGATCTGATTAAAGGTGTGATGTGATCTGATTAAAGGTGGAATGATCTGATTAATAATAATTAATTTATATTATATGTACTTATTAAACTATGAGGCATTTAATTGCAAGTTATAAACTCTGGAAGCAGCTGATCAGATTTTAAAATTGTAAACAGATTTTTAATTTAATTTAAATTAAATTTAAAGTATTGAAAATGCAACACGACTGTTTCTCAGCCAGTTTTGCTCACACACCTAAACGAGTGTACTGTGTACGGTAGAAATATCGTAGTATGGTGATATTTTTATATTTTCGTCACATCGCCCAGCCCTCGTTCCTGTATTGCGTTATTCTAGCGAGTCAGCAGTTTTAATTGAATGTAAAAAGGAAAATTTCATCATGGCTGTATTTACACAGACGAAATGAAAAGCTGAAAAGTCAAAATCATCATCGTTCTCGCGGGGGTCTCCCTTTCACAGCGTCTGGGAAAGCTTCTGAGCTTATTATACGCAAGTGAAAGTGTAGACAATGTCTCAAACTTGTACTCCGTTTACACTGCTTTTAAAACTACTCAGGTTTTAAAAATGAAAATTAAAGTGTAGATGTTTTTTAGTGATGAAATGGAATGGGTTTTACTCGAGTATTTTCCACTCCTGCTATTTATATCACATGAACGCTGTTTAATCTCACACCCAGAATCTCGGGTACGCGATAATGAGCTCCTTTATTTTCACTGCGCCGGGACTTTTTCAGAGGTGATCAGAGGTGATAAGAGACAGGAAGTTGTCATCATGTTACAGACAGAGCTGGAGGAAGAGGAAGAAGAGGAGGAGGAAGAGGAAGAGACCAGGTTCAGTGCAGGAGTGAACGCCAAAAATCAACCCAGAACCTGAGATCACACCAAAATGCTCAGGGAATTTCTTCTCCAATCATGCTAAAGAACTGTGCTGTGTCACAAATGTCTCCCTATTCCCTATTCCCTACTCCCAATTCCTTAATCCCTATTCCCTACTCCCTATTCCTTACTCTCTATTCCCTATTCCTTACTCTCTATTCCCTATTCCCTATTCCTTACTCTCTATTCCCTACTCCCTATTCCTTACTCTCTATTCCCTATTCCTTACTCTCTATTCCCTACTCCCTATTCCTTATTCTCTACTCCCTATTCTCTACTCACTATTCCTTACTCACTATTCCTTATTCTCTATTCCTTAGTCCCTATTCCTCACACAATATTTCTTACTCCCTACAGATAGAACATCATTAATTGTGCATTTGAATGAACTCAGAAGTGGGAATTCTGAACTCAGAATTACATGGACATTTACATGGGCACCTCTAGGAAAAGGTGTGTTTTGTGACATGAGTGTATGATGTATTTACTTTCTCAGGACGGTACGCTGAGTGTTATAGATTTATAACACAACTCATACGTCTGTGTTAACTGATCGAAATTAAACACTACTATAAACTCATTAAAAGTAGTGAATTGATATTTTATTTACTGTTGACGTGCAAGCCACTGTGCTCGAGAAAAGGCTCGAGAAAAGCTCGAGAAAAGCTCGAGAAAAGGCTCTATCTCCTCTATGTTTGTATTTTGTCCTAGTAGCACATAACAGATGTCGATTTTCTGATCTCAAAGATCTAGAAGGAAAGAAGAATGACACCATGATGGACAAATACACAGGAGCTAGATGGTGCAGGGCCTTGAAAACCAGTACAAGAATCTTATAGATAACTCTAAGTCGTCTTGCCTAGTCGGAGATCAGATATTCCGAGTTAGGAGCTTTAGTGGAACGGAGCGTAATTCAGAGCTGGTGAGAAGGTTTTGAGATCAGAAAGATGTTCTCTCAGATCGTCAGAGCTCTCAGCGCTGGTAACGTATAATCCTCAGAACATTCTAGCACCATGTAGTGCACCATTCCTGAGAACAGACTCAGTGTTCTTGTACATTATTCCTTCACATGAACATATAAACACCATCATCATCATCATCATCATCATGATCAGTCCACTGTGGGCGTGTGGCAAATGTGTTTAATAGAGTGTGTGAAGACGGAGCTCTGAGAGCACAGAGCAGTATTATTGAGTGTGGTGACATTTTTAAAAATTAAAATCATAACAAACATAAATACTGTGAATTTTCCCCTCATCTTTTTTAAACTGCAGCATCACAGAGCGGCGTAACACACCCGGAGGAAAGCGCTATCCGTCCTCTTCCACATACGTGACGCCTACGGTTGAACTTTGGGAGCTTTCTCTCAGCACTGATTTCTCCGACCAAACCTGAAACAGAAGTGACTGGCACTGATTTCAGTCTGGCTGCCCACATGAACTTCTGGTTTCAGAGTTTCAGAACCCCTTTGATGTTCCAGTGGTGATCTCGGTTCTGTTGGTGATGTTTATCTTCTACACTCATGTTTCATACTTTCACACTGACAGTAGCTACCCTTATGAAACAAAAAAATAATATGACAATCTATTAGGATCAATCTCTAATGTTTCGGTCACATAAAACCCTGTGATGGAAACTGACTTAATGGTTTCCATCAGATTGAGATATATTTCCATTAGAAATGTTCTTATCTCTATTAAACACCACCAGAACGATTTCCACCAGAACATCACAATCCATTAGACTACCATTACGAACCACTAGAAATCTTGAGTGGTATCTAGCTACAGTACTTATCCTGCTAGCTCCTGCAATGACAATAATATTTTAAAGAACAGTTAGTTAGTTAGTTAGTTATGTAGTTAGCTGTTTATATTAACCCCTGGTTGAATTGCCTATGATGTATTTTCAACGATTATATTAATTATCTTTTAATTTATTTAAATCTGGCACATGTGAGTTTGATGTCTGATGTGTAAGATGTGTAGGTGACATCAGGGAACACATCGGAGATAATAAGATGGTAAAACAGTTCTAAAAATAGTAGATTAAATATTAAAATCGTAATCTATAATTTATAATTCAGACATGCGATGGGTGTTTTGGAATTAGAGATCGTTTTAGTCATCCTGCATAATCCTTCAGGGCATTACAGCAATTAAAATAATAATATTAATATTAATAATAATGAAGTGTTGATGTAGATGTAGATATGTGTGTGTGTGTGTGTGTGTGTGGGGATTTCTCACACAGTTGAACAATAGAGCGGTCCCTCACGCCTGCAGCTGTATTGTAAACCTCCTGGAAGGAAATAATTCATCACTGAACTGAAACCACATTAGCGTTTTCCATTAGAGCCCAAAGAGAAGGTCACTGTGTGTTTATCGAGACTCAGATGCTGGTTTATTTGCATTTACTGTCGTCTTGCGTACAGTCTGAGTGTCAGTTCCACAGTACCAAGTCACGGGTTAGTGAGGTTAATGAAACGCCTACGGATTTCTTTTTGTCAGAGGTGTTTGCTTCACAAACACAGAAACACTGCTGCTTAATGAACAGCTCAGAGTCGTGTCAATATCTCACTGATATCACATCATGAAGAATTTACTGCGTCTGTTCGCTATACAGTCTGTTTAAACACCATCACAAAAGGCATGGACTTGCTCCAAATCACACACACACACACGCACACACACACGCACACACACTCCACAAATCTGAGTTTTATTCACTGTTTTATTGTGAAAGACCGCTCAGGATCTTTAAACTGAGCTGGTCAGAGTCATGTCCTTTTCTTTTGCAAACACACACACAAAAAAAAGTGGAAGTGCCCTTGTTGACGTGTTAAAGGATGTGCTCACTTCCTCTTATGAAATTAGAGGATTCATCTGGACAGCACACATGACCAGCAACAACTCTGTTTACACACAACGTATGAAAATATATTCCACAATAATCCCGCTTTAATCCAACCGGTGACTAAATATACAGCCTGAGCGGTGTGAATTATTTTTATAACAGATTATCAGCACACAATAAAAATAAGTTATCTGAAAAAGCTGAAAAATGCTCGCTGTAATGGAGTGTGATTTACTGCAAAGAACATTAGAAACTGTGTGAAATAAATTCAAATTAAATTGTGGTGAACACAGAAATAAAATTTTTAGTTTTTATAAATTACATTAAAATACTAAAAAAAAAAATAAGTACTAGAAACTAGAATTAAATTTTCCGTTAAATTTTACTTACATGCTAAAATAAATGACGGTATTCTATATTTTTGTGCATGATGCATTATTTTTATATATTTTATATAATATTGTCTGTACTGTATGTGTATTATAGGTTTTTGAGTGTTTTTATAGAGTGTTCTTGCTTTTCCAAATACTAAATTTATTTCACAATTCTGTAAAAATACTAAACTTGCTGTAAAGAAAATGTGTGGAAAATAAACGAGTGCAGCTAATACACCGAGTGTGTGAATCCTGTGATTAGAGGCGGCGTGATATATCGCTATAGAGGTACAGACTGTAATATTTATGTCGGAAGGTAGTGGAGAAAGATGCAAATGTAGGCTTTTAACTAAACAAACAAAACAAAACAGTCAGAATGAGACTCATACGTAGAGTGAAACAAGAGCACCGTGAACCGTCGACAAACACACGACAAACACCACACACATATCAGGACTTACATAACTAATCTAATCAAGGTGAAACTGAGAAGAGTTGCATTTAATAAGGAGTAATGAGGCTGCGGTGGAGGCTGCTGGGAAATGGAGTCCAGGGCGGCCATTTTGTGAGGTCGCGAAGTCGTAACTGCTGAGATGGAACTGAGATAACACTCAGGATCTGAACCGAGCCGATATCAGCGAGATAGATCAGATATCGAAAAGAAATACAGAATTCAATCAGATCCAGTAACAAATGGAACAGTTTGGAATTGAACTTGGAAAAGATTTTTTTTAAACATAAAAGACACTTGATTGTATTTTTGGTTAACGTTTTATTATATGTATTATATTCGCCGAGTTGAACTGAATCGAGGAAGCTGCGGTGTTGTGTGAGTCATGGTTTTAGCTAGAGATTTTTGACCTGCTCGCAAAAAATTCAATTCAATTCAATTTTATTTGAGTAGCGCTTTTAACAATGGAAGTTTTACATTTATAAATTTATCCCTAATGAGCGATCCAGAGGTGACGATGGTGAGGAAAAACTCCCTGAGACATCATGAGGAAGAAACCTCTAGAGGAACCAGACTCAGAAGGAAACCCATCCTCATCTGAGTGACACCGGATAGTGCAATTATAAATCATTCCCTTCTATAACTGTGTATTATAGAGTCATAAAGTGTAATGGTGTAAACAGGAGCTTATGAGCATCAGAGTCATTTCTGAATTCATTATAATTTTAACTTAAAGTCTATTGTATTGAACTGAAGTTATTAACTGTTCAGTGATGGAGACTTGAGCACAAAGCTATCCAAGGAAGAAAATTAAACATATATCAATTTAAATCTTAGTGGGTTTTAAAGAAATAATTTTCAGGTGGTATCCATATCAGCTGATATTCAAAGTTTCAGTATCGAAAGAATCAGCGGCACGGTGCCGTGTTTAACGTTAACGTTCCGTTATAATAATACACATAACGATGATGCTTGAAATCAGACTTATAAAGAGGTATTTCTGCAGAGTGTCAACACTGCATTCGACTGTACCATCACACACACACACACACACACACACACACACCAGATCCTTGGTTCAGTTGAATAAACCCCCCGTCCATGAGAATCTCCTCGTCTTTTCCTTCTCTGTCCAGATCCCATTTCCACCAGCCCCAAACAGGAAGTTCCCGAGGAAGCAGGTGTCGCTCTATTGTTCCTGCTTTACACTCCCACAATCACGCTGCTCACCGCACACACCGTCGGATTGATTACATACATCACTAATACCTATATACCTATACAGTTCTTACACACTCACAGAGACGGCTAATCTTGTTGCCATGGTGAACTCACTGGCCTTTTTCGACATTTAGTTATTTCCTATTTGCGGTGACTTTTTTTTTAACCTACATAGGTAACTAGTTGACTAAATTTAGTAATCAGTTGTCATTTAATGTTGCTTAATATGAACTAAAGAGCGCACCATGATGACACACTCACCACTTCCTCCAATCGACCCGTTACTCAGGAGCAACACTTTACAAAATCAGCACATGAATAATCATGCACTAATACCTGAATCATCAGATTTAAGAGAATATATCATGTATAATTTACAGAAAAATATTAGGTTTCTCATCAAAACCTGACCCCACGTAGTATTCTATCACCACGTCACTGTTTCCATGTTCAGTTTAACATCTGAAACTACGTGAAAGATTAAAAAAACCCAAAACATTACAATAACTCCGAGATCTAGACCTGTGTGTCCTCACAGCTAGTAATGGTCACTAAATATCTATACGTGTGGAAGTTGTGAACTTCAACGTAGAAGAAGATGCTCTGTTCGGACGTCCTACATCAGCTGTGTGTGTGTGTGTGTGTGTGTGTGTGTTTGGGAAGAGCAAACAAACAAACATTGGATTATAAAAGAGCCAACAGTTTGAAACGCTTACTTAAATATGATCTAATGATGAGTTAAGGCATGTACTAATCACGAAGCTTAACTTCGACGTGCGTCTTATGAATTCATGGGTGAATAACGACCGCCTTGACAACCAACGTTTGTTGGTTCATGTATTAATTAACAGTTTAGGGCTAAACTAAATGCTCCAATAATTTCATCTCAACCCGTTTTGCGTCATTCTGCAGCCATTTCTCTTCAAATCTCACTGTAGTACCCTGAACAAATACGGAATATGTGATCAGTCAGATTTAAGAGAATGTACAGTATTATGTATAATTTACATAAAAATATTAAGCTTCTCATCAAACCGTGATTTCATTGCTCACACTAAACTCAATTTAAACAAGTTTCTAATTACTAGATTGAATTATGTAGCGTGAGTGTGATCAATTCACATTACATTATGAAATCTGGTGAGGATGCGGTCACTGATGGGAACTACAGCTATAGTTAAATAAATTAACGTGATTAACACGTGTGCAGTAAAGTCCTGCAGCTGGGGCAGAACTTCAGCGACCTGGTCTCCGTCCTCAGTTTGATTTTGATCAGGGTTTTGAAAGTACATGAGCAAATGGTGTGGGATGTACAGAAATTTGAATTAAGTAAATCCAATGAGCTTTTTTTCAGTGTACCAGTATGTGCTCTACACATTTATTATCTTTTAACATTTAAACCAGTGTTCTGTAAGATTATTTCCTGGGGTTTTCGTCTGAGAATGATGGAGAACGATGCAAAACGGGTTGAGATGAAATTACTGGTGTTTATTATTAGTTGGATAAGGAGGATGAGTGTAAATGATGAGGTGTTAAGGTGGTTGTTACTCACGCATGAACTCAGAAAACTCACGTCGTAGTTACGGTTTGTGATGAGTACATACCTTAACTCATCATTAGTTCATATGTAAGTAATTAATTCAGGTATTAGTGCATGATTATTCATGTACTGTTATTGTAAAGTGTTACCCAATTCTTCTACGTCATAATGAATGTAATGAATACTACACAAATCGCTCATTTCTAATCTCCGTCATGATACACTTGATGATAAATTACTGGGTTAAATATTTTCCTTACAGTTATATCTCTCTCTGTTTCTCGTAGATAAACTTAAACATCTACGTACTGTATATCACAGCTACGAATGTCCGATGTGTGTTGCGTATCTCTCAAAAAAGAAGTCATGTAATGTCTGGAGAGAGCTAAATGTCACGGCGATGAAGTCTACGATGAGCTAATAATCACTGTTTTTAGCCTTGGAAAGTTTTTCCACATAGTATTCTATCATCCTGTCACTGTTTCCATTTTCAATTTAACATCTGAAACTACGTGGAAGGTAAAAAAAAAAACCCAAAACATTACAATAACTCCGAGATCTAGACCTGTGTGTCCTCACAGCTAGTAATGGTCACTAAATATCTATACGTATGGAAGTTGTGAACTTCAGCGTAGAAGAAGACGTTCTGTTCGGACGTCCTACAGCAGCTCTATGTGTGTGTGTGTGTGTGTGTGTGTGTGTGTGTGAAGAGCTGCTAAAACTGCTGGACGTTAAAAAACAAACAAATAACCAGTGAATTATAGAAGAGCTAAGAGTTTAAAGTGCAGAAACACTTGTGAAAAAAGCCCTCATGAATGTGACAGCCACTGCTATTAAACTCTCACCACAGGAAGTGAACATGTGAACATGTGAGGGTTTATTTATTTATTTTTTTATTTTAATAATCTTGTGTGCTTTATCTTTATAAACTCCATGCTGTATCATGTGTATGAAAGTCAGATCGGATAAAGTCATATATTTGTGGCTTCTCTGCTGCTTTAACCTAAAAAAACACACTGTAGAGTGAAGAACACGCGCACCAGCTCCTAATACACTCTCATATCTCTCTCTCTGTTCGTGTGTGTGTGTGTGTGTGTGTGTGTGTTTTAGTAGGTTATATGTAATCAGTGTGTTGTGTGTAATGACATCAAATGCAGGTTTTACTTATGTTTTGAGTAAAACATGAAACTCATTGGTGTTACCGTTATAGTCTCAGGTTTGGAGATGACATGCTGTTCATCCTCAGTGCACACACACACACACACATGTGCACACACACACACACACACACACACACACACACACACACACATGAGCTGTGTTTTCCTACACTCTGAAGTTTTATCTATCAGTGTCTATACACGTTTAATACACATATAATTTCTCGGCAATCAGAGTAATTTTGTTGTAATAGCACTTTCCATTAGCCCCCACCCACACACACACACACACACACACACACACACACACACACACACACACACACACATTATATGTAGATATATAAGTTTATAGCTGTATATGTGATTCTCACCCTTATTTTCCTTATTTCACCCCTCGTACCCTCTCTTTTGCCTCACTGACCCCCAACAACACACAATAAGCGTGCGTCCTGCTGATGCTGTTCGGAAATAACTGCATTGAAACAATAGATTATGAAAAAGCGCTTCCTCTTTTTTCCACATGAATGGGCTGCAGGTACAGTAAGGACGCGCAATATTTACAAACGCAGGTGAATATGAGCGCCAACTTCCTCTCTGGACAGGAAATGAGGAACCGGGGTTCTTTCCTGTTGGCCTCTATTGATTGCAGTGGGAACTCCTCTGGAGGTGATTTGCTGCGTTATGAAGTCGGATATTCAGCATAATCAGCAAGGTCATGCACATTAAACAGTTCGGGTCACTCACACACACACACACACATACACACACAGTCCTCATGCCTTGCTGAGAGACATTTTAATGTAAATCCAGGGTGAGAGTTTGGCACGCAGGGTTTTGCTGGCTTCACTCTGTGCATTGTTCTGTCCAAAAATCAAGTGTTCGAACTTCCAGTGTTAAAGCTGAACTTATTAGGTGTGTTAAGTGTGTGTTAGATGATCTGGGAAAAACGACACACAGGCACGAGCTCAGGATCGAACCTGGAGCACTGAGGATCCTCTTTAAGGGATGGTGTGAAGACAGCTGGATTTTATAACACACACACACACATGCTGTCGAGCTTGAACTCAGAGCTTCTACTGAATAAACCATCAACTGTACCATGTGTAAAGGGGTTATTCATGGCTCTGTGTGTGTGTGTGTGTGTGTGTGTGTGTGTGTGTAGTTAGCGGTAGTAGAGAAGATGAAAATGATCCCGCTGATAAAAACAACCACACAAACAGGAAGATGTGCGAGGGTAAACATCACAGTTACCTTGATGTAGTGAAAGTATGTGTGTGTGTGTGTGAGTATGTAGTGTAGCTTGTGTGTATGTATAGAAGATAAGGTTCTGGCCTCACACACACACACACACACACACACAAGGGAATAACAAAAAAAGGAAAAACTTCCCTCATGGTTCAGCGTCAGTAAATGTCAGAATGAGTCACGGGGGAAAAAAGCAGAAGTGTTGCACTGTGTGTGTGTGTGTGTGTGTGTGTGAGTGAGTGAGAGATAGAGAGAACTTCAGCCATACATCCCTTTAGCCTCTCTGTTCTTCCCAGGGCCGTGCTGATATATCACTGCTAGGATACACCCTGATATACCGCACAGTACAATACCATGTTGGAGTCAGGAAATTGATCACACCTTCTTCTCACTTCCTGTCAGTGAAATTCGGAGAACTGCTGCAGTTGAGGTGTGACATGTGCACCGCAAACGCACACCACTGACAAACTGTTGGGTTTTTTTTTTGGCAATATGATCTAAAGCTAAGATAGAACACTCCTCTAGCTAAATTAGCATTCTCACATTCGTCTAAAATTTGCACTTACTTTTTACGTCACACACAAACACATACACATACACACACTGTACAACTAGCCACTGATGTACAGTTGAGTAAATCTGATTATCAACTCAAAACACTCGCTTAAAACCATGAACACACTCATCACACCGCTCCCCTTCAGTTCAGTCACGATCACAAAAAAAAAAAAAAAAAAAACTCTTTCGTTGAACGGAAGCGACACAAAACTGAAAATACACTCGGATCATTCGGGGTAAAGGGCCAGGCGTTAAAAACGTGGTCCCTCTGTAGTGCACACTACTTAGGCGTTCACATGCACTTGAGTAATCTGATAAGGTCAAGTCTTTATGAGTCACGTAATATTCAGATTTTTTAATTCATGACATTAGAAATAGCGAAACCGTTTAAGGTAATTGATGTTTCTCAGGAGTGAGGTGAAGACACATCTCACACGATCTGTCGTTTTAATCCGACAGATATTTCGAAGCAGAATTGACTCGAGGCTGCAGGCTGTAACGAGTCACAACGAGTCATAACGAGACTCCAGTTTCTGTACTGATTAATATTCATTAATTAATTAATATTTTTGTAGGTTCAACATATTTCAGTTCTTCTCCCACCTCTATTTATTCTGATCCAAAAATGGAGTCAGTGTTTTTTTTTTTTTAACCTCTCTGCTTGTCAGGGCGTGTGTGTGTTTTTTCAAATACACTATGAATTGTTCTGACAACTTGTCAAGCAAATAAAGTCCCCGCTAAATCCCCTCACCATGACATCACAACTCTTAAATTACAACGCTTAAATCTTTCCCCCTCCATTTCGCTCTAATTTTATTTATTTTTAAATTTTAATCCTAATTTTAGTTTTTAAATGTAGTGCAATTGAGAGTATGAGGTGTAACACACACAGTGAGAGTGAGGTATAACACACACAAAGTAAGAGTGTGCGGTGTAACAGACACACACAGTGAGAGTTTGCGGTGTAACACACACAGCGAGAGTTTGCGGTGTAACACACACAGTGAGAGTGTGAGGTATAACACACACACACAGTAAGAGTGTGCGGTGTAACAGACACATAGTGAGAGAGTGAGGTGTAACACACACAGTGACAGTGTGAAGTGTAACACACACATTGTGAGTTTGCGGTGTAACACACACTGAGATGTAACACACAGTGAGAGAGTGAGGTATAACACACACACAGTAAGAGCGTGCGGTGTAACACACACAGAGAGAGTGTAACACACACAGTAAGAGTGTGCGGTGTAACACACAAACAGTGACAGTGTGAGGTATAACACACACACAGTAAGAGTGTGCGGTGTAACACACACACACAGTGAGAGTGTGAGGTGTAACACACAGAAATAGTGTAACACACACAGTGAGAGTGTAACACACACAGAGAGAGTGTAACACACACAGTGAGAGTGTAACACACACAGTGAGAGTGTAACACACAGAGAGAGAGTGTGATGCTGTAGAAGGTCACAGTGCGTTAGGATGTTCTGATCTACAGGGTTGTAGGACGCAGAATGTGGAACCTAGAACACACTGAATACACTGTAACACATCTATTAGTACTGGAGTGTGATGGAGTGTGTTAGTGTGTGTTGGAGTGTGATGGAGTGTGTTAGTGTGTGACGGAGTGTGTTAGTGTGTGTTAGTGTGTGTTGGACACTCTCAGAGAGAAAGGTACTAAACGGAACCTTTCCCTTGTCCTACACGTCAAGCCGCTATCTTTTCATTAATACAGTATTTCTATTTCTATTTCTTTTTCTATTATCTTCCTATTCTCACCATCACGCTGCTGGAACTCTTTCATTTCCTCTTTAGGGATTGAAATGAGTTTATCGTATCGTGTCACTGGTGATGTATCTTTATCATTTGTACCTTTAATGCTCTCCTTTCAGCTGGGAATGTGGAGCTAGTCTAGCTTTAAGGATGATTTATTTCACTGTTAAACATGAGTTGTTTAGAATTAAAGCTACAGGGTAAAGAAACGCACCACGCGCTTTCTGGATGTCAGCACGGAGCTGACGGCAGGCTACTGAATCAACTCCACTCTTCAATCCGATAATATAAATTATATCTTACCCCTGAACCAAACACAATTTATTCACGTTTAGTATTGTATTAAACAAAACAAAATCATAAACATCACACAAAATACTGTAGATCACACAACAGCACGCCAACTGAAAAAGTCGTCTTCTCTCATCATCTCTTACACTCGGAGGAATAAAGGCAACAAACGGTACTTTTCCTTGTCACTGAGGTGCTAATGTCAAGGCTACGTTAGCTTTATTAATGTGCATGTTGTGTACCTTTATTTATCCTTTAGAGGGAAGCTTTAAAGGTACATCAGAGGTCTGATTATGGCGCTTAGATTCTCTTTAAAGATCAGATACACACTAAAGGTACACAAGATCTACGCTTCATGGTACCACTGTAGTGACATGTACAACAAAAGTACCATTTTGTTGAGTACCCTTCTCTGTATAGAACAGAGTGAGATTTAAGACACAGCTGACGAAACTAAGACTTTGCAAATGCAGCTTAAATAACACACACACACACACACACACTTTTATTTCCCATTTTTAGACTCTCGGTTAGTAATGGCAATGACCAGAAGAGCAGCTCTGTAACAGAACCACACATTTGTCGCTTTTTTCTGGTGAATGTGTGAGATTTTGGTCCCCTACCTGCGGCCGTCACACACTCCCCATGTTTCTGCAGGTCAGAGATCAGAGGTCAGAAGTTCTTCACTTCATATCCGTCGAATGAAAGAGAACATTTCTGTCAGGGTGCAGCAGCTTCATCTGCATCAAACATACATACATACACACACATACACACACACACACACACACATACATACATGCACACACGCATGCACGACTCAGACAGTGCTGAAACAGGAAGTGAGTTTAGGGAAGGTGCATGAGAGGACGCAGGGGGAGGGGCTTCCACGCCCACACAGCAGCGGAAGTTGTTCTTTGATGTTTTGTGTTGTTTTTATGAATTGAAGTGTGTTGTGGTATCCTGCATCGGAGGAAACTGGCACAGAGCAGGCTGTGTGTGTGTGTGTGTGTGAGTGGGTGTGTGTGAGTGGATGTGTGTGTGTGTGTGTGTGTGTGTGCGCACTTGTATTGTTCTTGTTCTGAAGTTCACATTTACATGCAACCAGTTTTTTAATAAAAACTATACTTTATTCCAAAATGGACAAGTATACGGTGTGTGTTGATGTAAAAACCTCACAATGTATACATAATTCAGTGTGTGTGTGAGGGTGTGTGTGTGTGTGTGTGTGTGTGAGGGTGTGAGGGTGTGTGTGTTTTGAGAGGTTTGCGTGACAGCATAACAGTGAGGACAAGTGAATACTGTGAATATAGACTTCCACTAGGGGGCGACGGCGTACTGAACATCCTGCAGGTGATAAATGCAGTACAGTGTGTTAGTGTGTGTAGAGTGTGTCAGAGTGTGGTAGTTTGTGTTGGAGTGTGTTAGAGTGTGTTGAAGTGTGTGCGTTAGTGTGTGTTGGAGGGTGTTAATGTGTGTTGTTAGTGTGTGTGTTGGAGTGTGTGTGTTAGTGTGTGTTGGAGCATGCGTGTTGATGTGTTAGTGTGTGTTGGAGTGTGTTAGTGTTTGTTGGAGTGTGTGTGTTAGTGTGTGTGTTATTGTGTGTTGGAATGTGTTGGAGTGTGTGTGTTAGTGTGTGTTGGAGTGTGTGTTGGAGTGTGTGTGTTAGTGTGTGTTGGAGTGTGTGTTAATGTGTGTTGTTAGTGTGTGTGTTGGAGTGTGTGTGTTAGTGTGTGTTGGAGCATGCGTGTTGATGTGTTAGTGTGTGTTGGAGTGTGTTAGTGTTTGTTGGAGTGTGTGTGTTAGTGTGTGCTGGAATGTGTTGGAGTGTGTGTGTTAGTGTGTGTGTTATTGTGTGTTGGAATGTGTTGGAGTGTGTGTGTTAGTGTGTGTTGGAGTGTGTGTTGGAGTGTGTGTGTTAGTGTGTGTTGGAGTGTGTGTTGGAGTGTGTGTGTTAGTGTGTGTTGGAGTGTGTTAGTGTGTGTTGAAGTGTGTGTGTTAGTGTGTGTTGGAGTGTGTTAGTGTGTGTTAGTGTGTGTGTTAGTGTGTGTTGGAGTGTGTTGGAGTGTGTGTGTTAGTGTGTGTTAGTGTGTGTTGGAATGTGTTGGAGTGTGTTAGTGTGTGTTGGAGTGTGTGTGTTAGTGTGTGTTTGAGTGTGCTGGAGTGTGTGTGTTAGTGTGTGTTAGTGTGTGTTGGAGTGTGTTGGAGTGTGTGTGTTAGTGTGTGTTAGTGTGTGTTGGAATGTGTTGGAGTGTGTTAGTGTGTGTGTTTTAGTGTGTGTGTTAGTGTGTGTTGGAGTGTGTGTGTTAGTGTGTGTGTTAGTGTGTGTTGGAGTGTGTTGGAGTGTGTTAGTGTGTGTTGGAGTGTGTTGGAGTGTGTTAGTGTGTGTTGGAGTGTGTGTGTTAGTGTGTGTGTTAGCTTTAGAAGATATATAGAGCTACTATTGTTTCTTATCTGGACAGGCCACGCCCACAGTGACAACCTACAAGCGATACGAGTGACTCGTCTCACGCTAACGAGTTAAATACAGATTAAAACAGCGCACTAATCAGTGTGAACAGTGTGTGTGATTTCCGTGTTACGCGCTCGGCTTAATTCTCAGATCAGATTAGCAAAGTGAGCTAACTGTAGTAGCTACGTACGCTCTGCAGAGACACCAGCCATCTCTGCGACTTCCTTCCACGCTTTACTTTCCCTCATGACGTCACTCTACACGTTTAACGTGACAGGAGGAGAAGAAACCAGGGATGAAACCTGTTTTGCGGGAACTAATTGCAGCTAGTGAGCGGGGAGCTAACGAAACGTCGGACCTCACGCTCCGTAGGATCGGTCTGAGGAATCATCCGAGACGATCGTTTGTCATAACGAGTCATAACGAATTTGTGTAGAATTCAGAAAATCAGTTTAAGTGTCGCTGAAATCGCAGCTCCGTGTATCTTACATACGTAAACATTGTGTTGTTGCCTGCTGTCAAGCACACACTCATATTAATCTTATGAAATGTGTGTAAGTGTGTGTGTGTGTGTGTGTGTGCGTCCACTCTTGTTTTTCTAAGCTAAAGATGACGTTCACTTCCTCATACAGATCCTGATCTGCATGATGTACTTACTGTAAACTGTAACTCCACCCTCAGCGATTCCCCCCCACACACACACACACACACACAATGGTATATAACGCAACAGACCGGATCTTTCATATCAGGAGCCATGGACCTCAAATAATTCCTAAATTATGAAGCAGTGATGATGATTAAGCCGTGATCTTTCACAGAATTTTAAGGATTACTGTGTAAAAATAAAACACAGAAATTACACATCATGCATCATGCTGTTTGAAGATGACACAAAGGCTGAATAGTGTGTAGGGTGTGTGGGTTTGGGACGCGTCCACAGTGGACTAACGATGGTGAGAAATCTGTTTAACATTCCACATCATACACATATAATCTCCACATTCCAAACCCATGTAGGGCAGAACGATCACGCTGAAGTGTTAGTGTGCTTCATAGTGATCCTGCCTCGCTAGTGTAGGGTGCAGGGAGTAGGGTGTAGGGATTAGGGAGTAGGGTGTAAGGAGTAGAGTGTAGGGTGTAAGGAGTAGGGAGTAGGGTGTAGGGTGTAGGGAGTAGGGTGTAAGAAGTAGGGTGTAGGATGTAGGGTGTAGGGTGTAAGGAGTAGGGTGTAAGGAGTAGGGAGTAGGGTGTAGGGAGTAGGGTGTAGGGAGTAGGGTGTAAGAAGTAGGGTGTAGGATGTAGGGTGTAGGGTGTAAGGAGTAGGGTGTAAGGAGTAGGGAGTAGGGTGTAGGGAGTAGGGAGTAGAGAGTAGGGTGTAGGGAGTAGGGTGTAGGGAGTAGGGAGTAGGGTGTAGGGTGTAGGGAGCAGGGTGTAGGGAGTAGAGAGTAGGGAGCAGGGTGTAAGGAGTAGGGTGTAGGATGTAGGGTGTAGGGTGTAAGGAGCAGGGTGTAGGGAGTAGGGAGTAGGGTGTAAGGAGTAGGGTGTAAGGAGTAGGGAGTAGGGTGTAGGGAGTAGGGAGTAGGGTGTAGGATGTAGGGTGTAGGGAGTAGGGTGTAGGGAGTAGGGTGTAAGAAGTAGGGTGTAGGATGTAGGGTGTAGGGTGTAAGGAGTAGGGTGTAAGGAGTAGGGAGTAGGGAGTAGGGAGTAGAGAGTAGGGTGTAGGATGTAGGGTGTAGGGAGTAGGGTGTAGGGAGTAGGGTGTAAGAAGTAGGGTGTAGGATGTAGGGTGTAGGGAGTAGGGTGTAGGGAGTAGGGTGTAAGAAGTAGGGTGTAGGATGTAGGGTGTAGGGTGTAAGGAGTAGGGTGTAAGGAGTAGGGAGTAGGGTGTAGGGAGTAGAGAGTAGGGTGTAGGATGTAGGGTGTAGGGAGTAGGGTGTAGGGAGTAGGGTGTAGGGAGTAGGGTGTAGGGAGCAGGGTGTAGGGAGTAGAGAGTAGGGAGCAGGGTGTAAGGAGTAGGGTGTAGGATGTAGGGTGTAGGGAGTAGGGTGTAGGGAGTAGGGTGTAGGGAGTAGGGTGTAAGAAGTAGGGTGTAGGATGTAGGGTGTAGGGTGTAAGGAGTAGGGAGTAGGGTGTAGGATGTAGGGTGTAGGGAGTAGGGTGTAGGGAGTAGGGTGTAAGGAGTAGGGTGTAGGATGTAGGGTGTAGGGTGTAAGGAGTAGGGTGTAGGGAGTAGGGAGTAGGGAGTAAGGAGTAGGGAGTAGGGTGTAGGGAGTAGGGTGTAGGATGTAGGGTGTAGGGAGTAGGGTGTAAGGAGTAGGGTGTTGGGAGTAGAGAGTAGGGAGCAGGGTGTAGGATGTAGGGTGTAGGGAGTAGGGTGTAGGGTGTAAGAAGTAGGGTGTAGGGAGTAGGGTGTAAGGAGTAGGGTGTAGGGAGTAGGGAGTAGGGAGTAGGGTGTAAGGAGTAGGGTGTAGGGAGTAGGGTGTAGGGAGTAGGGTGTAAGGAGTAGGGTGTAGGGAGTAGGGTGTAGGATGTAGGGTGTAGGGAGTAGGGTGTAGGATGTAGGGTGTAGGGAGTAGGGTGTAGGGAGTAGGGTGTAAGGAGTAGGGTGTAGGATGTAGGGTGTAAGGAGTAGGGTGTAGGGAGTAGGGTGTAGGATGTAGGGTGTAGGGAGTAGGGTGTAGGGAGTAGGGTGTAAGGAGTAGGGTGTAGGCTGTAGGGTGTAGGGTGTAGGGAGTAGGGAGTAGGGAGTAAGGAGTAGGGAGTAGGGAGTAGGGTGTAGGGAGTAAGGAGTAGGGAGTAGGGAGTAAGGAGTAGGGAGTAGGGAGTAGGGTGTAGGGAGTAAGGAGTAGGGAGTAGGGAGTAAGGAGTAGGGAGTAGGGAGTAGGGTGTAGGGAGTAAGGAGTAGGGAGTAGGGAGTAGGGAGTAAGGAGTAGGGAGTAAGGAGTAAGGAGTAGGGAGTAAGGAGTAGGGTGTAGGGAGAAAGGAGTAGGGAGTAGGGAGCAGGGAGTAGGGAGTAGGGGGTAAGGAGTAGGGAGTAGGGAGTAGGGAGCAGGGTGTAGGATGTAGGGTGTAGGGAGTAGGGAGTAGGGAGTAAGGAGTAGGGAGCAGGGAGTAGGGAGTAGGGAGCAGGGTGTAGGATGTAGGGTGTAGGGAGTAGGGAGTAAGGAGTAGGGAGTAGGGAGTAAGGAGTAAGGAGTAGGGAGTAGGGAGTAAGGAGTAGGGTGTAGGGAGTAGGGAGTAAGGAGTAGGGAGTAGGGAGCAGGGAGGGATTAGGAATACCTCCCAGGTTTACCTGTGTTTGTCCAGATCAGGTGTGTAGAGCATCACTGTATGAGGATGAGAAGATCCACACTGTCACCTAGTGGAGCTCAGTGGAACACACACACACTCACACATACACACAAGCACAGATATACACACACACACACACACACACACACACACACAAGCACAGATACACACACACACACACACACACACACACGCACACACACACACACAGATACACACAAGCACAGATACACATGCACACACACAGATACACACACACACACAGATACACACGCACACACACACACACAGATACACACACGCACACACATGCACACACACAGACACACAGACACACACACACAGATACACACGCACACACACACACACAGATACACACATGCACCACACACACACATATGCACACACACACACACACATGCACACACACACACACACAGGGTCAGTCCAACAAGCTGCTCATAAAGCTCATAAAATAATCAGTTATCAGAATTATTATTATTATTGTTGTTGTTATTATTATTGTTATTATTGTTGTTATTATTGTTGTTGTTTAAATCTCACACTAAAACGTCACATTTATATTTTCCTTCTTATGACTCGATGCTTATTACTTACTTATTTAAGATATTTTACTTTTTTAAATATATATTTTTAAATAGTTGTTATCTGTTTCTTTTACTTATTTGTGCTCTATATTTACTTTTTGAGGCTATTTTTTGCTTTTTTAAAATAAATAAATAATAAATCTTAAAAATATTAATAATAATAAATAGTAAAATAAATAATAAAAAATATTATTTTATACTAAATTATACTTATTGGAATTATTTGTTTACTTTTTCCAGATTTTGAAAAATGTAGATCTATTTTTAATCAAATTATAGTATTAAATTATTTATTGTGATGATCTCTTTATTAATTGTTTATATTCTTCTGTCGAATTTATTTTCCAAAGAGACACTCGAGCTGTTTTTATCAGAACTAAACCGAATCCCACAGCAAAAAAACACAAGCTGTTACTGATATTAAAATAAACATTAAATAAATATTAATTTCAGTATTTTAAAGAATTAAAGAAATTAATGAGATGATTTTAATAAACAAGTGTCTGATTTTCTCTCTGATATAATCATAAGACAACACAATATCAACATCATTTAAATTAAAACCACATTTAATTTAAATGATAAATGTGTAAAAATAAAAAGATTTAAACACATTTCTAATATAAATAACTAAATTAATATTCAAAAAGCTGATTAGAATATAATAAATATTTATTAAACTATATCAGTGTTAATGGTTGAAATAATTAATGATAAATTATAAATAGTTTAGGATTTAAATACATTTTGAATGTGAGTATTTTATTATTATTATTATTATTATTATTATTATACAGTCCTAATATATCTGCACGTGAACTGAGCCGTTTATTCACTACGTCACTGAGTTAACTGTCCGCGCGCTACAGAACTTCTCATTTAAAATTTAAAAATTTAAAATGTAACGGAAGCTCAACGGACCAGCGCGCGCCCTCTCTGCATTTAATAGCACGAATTCAACACAAAATGTGCTTTTATTTGCGTTTATTCTTTTTTTCTTACATGATTAAGAGAAAAACGTTTCAATAACATAAAAACAAATACAGTTAGAGAATAATCTCGATAATAAACTTCTTATAGGACGACTTTTGAGCGGTTTATAGCTGCGTAGAGAAGCTTAGCTAATCTTGCTAACACTTCACCAAATCCTGAGGTAAAGACAAAAAGAAAAAAAAATTAAAGACACAGTAGAAATGTGTAGTCTAGCTCCGTCCTGTGAAAATAGCTATTTCAGGTAAATATTTAAAAAAAAAGTTTTTTCTCATTACATCTTTTGATATTTGTAATAAAGGTTAACATTATTAATTAATTGATTGAGTGAGTAATTTGTTAATTAATTGGTGACGTAGCACAGGTGTTAAGGCCGTTTTATCGATATCTTTACATTTATTTCTTATAAAAGTTGAGCAGGAATGTGAGGTAATGTTAGCTGTCTTGGTAGCTTAGCCTGTATTTATTTATTTATTTATGAATGTTTACCTCAGAACGGATCGAGCGCGCGCGGACGCCGGTGTGTTGACTCAGGAATGCCGGTTGTTTCTGGAAGTTACCGATGGATGTCGTTGTTTGTTTGAACACAGCTCTGTCGCGCGCTCCAGATGTCGCTGGAGAATTGTAGTAGTGCAGGATCTCCTGAAACTAAACTCTTACCTCATTAGCAACTGCAAGACTTTACAAAAATAATAAAAAGTGAAACAATTCTTCTGTACTTTTAGTTACTACATTTATCATACACTTCCATCACCAAAGTAGATTTTACAACAGAACACAGCTATTAGTTTGTTTTGTTCAGTGTCAGAAAAAACGTTCTTGTCCTGAAGGTACCAAACTGTACCTGCAATTCAATTTTATTTGTATAGCACTTTTAACAATGGTCACAAACCAGCTTTACAGAAATATATAAACTCAGGATATAAATTTTAAATGTATAAATTTGTCCCTAATGAGTGAGTCAGAGGTGACGGTGGTGAGGAAAAACTCCCTGAGATGATATGAGGAAGGAACCTTGAGAGGAACCAGACCCAGAAGGAAACTCATCCTCATCTGAGTGACACCGGAGAGTGCGATTATAAATCATTCCCTTCACTAAATGGTGAAAAAGTGCAATCACGTAACCTGGAAATTCATTATAACTTTCATATGAAGTCTGTTTTGTTGAAGTTATCAAACTGTTCACTGATGGAGACTTGAGTGCAAAACTGTTAGTGGGAATTGTAGTCCTAAGCCTTTCCTTGTACCTCCCTGGGGTGGTACTATGAGGGGTTCATGTTTAGTACGTACCTTGAGTAAGGTGCATATAGAGTACCTTTAATTAGCATGTAGAGTACAGCTCCTGTGGTAGCATTGTAGCCTCCGCTCCAGGGTTCCTGGTTCCAGGGTTCCTGGTTCCAGGGTTCCCAGGTTCCCGGTTCCAGGCTTCCTGCACTCGGGTTACTGTTGCAGGTGCATGTTCTCTGGGGTTCCTCGGGGTTCTTTGGTTTCCTCCTACCTCCTTCCCAAAGACATGCCAGTAGATGTCCCCTGTGTGTGTGTGTGTGTGTGTGTGTGTGTGTGCATATAGGATTCAACCTTCACAATTAGGCATTAAACAATGTTTAAGTAATTAAACATTGAAACAATCCTTAAATCATTTTACGCTTGTGGACATTTTTTCCTTGCAAACAGATCACAGGACTTTACTCTAGTTCTACAATGTTGATTTTATCTCCACACACACACACACACACACACACACACACACACACAGTAGTGCTTTATTACAAATAAGACCAAATATGGGTTAAAATGTTATTTCACAAACTTGTTGTAAGAGCACATGAGTCACTATAAGCTGTACTGAGGATTGTGTAAAAACTATAAAACTGCTCAGTGTGAAAGATCCGAATCTGCTGAATTAAAGGAATCGAATCGGTGAAAAGAATCGTTTTGTTCATCAGTAAATACAGGAGAGAAGAGGTGAAGAGTCTGAGGTGCTGAGAGAGAGAGAGAGAGAGAGAGAGAGAGGGAGAGAGAGAGAGAGATTTCCCACCTTCACCTGTCTGAGGTAGAATTATTATACCGAGATATCTAACCCGAGTTAAAGCCACTTCCTGTGATTCATGTTAAATGAAATAATTATCAAGTCTGCGGATTGCAGTTTCCTAAAACCCCACAGTGTTCTTGTGCTTCTGTAGGGTGGTGACACACACACACACACACACACACACACACATACACATACACACACACACATACACATACACACACACACGATCAGTATCCAGCCGCACTCCTTTTAAATTTACCGTGTGTGTGTGTGTGTGTGTGTGTGTGTGTGTGTGTATGTGTGTGTGTCTCCTCCTCTTGCAGGATTACCGGCCCCGGTCTCCGCTGATCACACACTCACACACACACACACACACACACAAGCGCGCGCGCACACACTGAGAGACTGGGTAAGGGCTGTGTATTGTGTATCAGCTGGTGAGCGGTTAGTTTGGACTACACGCGTTAGCCGGGATGAAGGTTCTGGACTGTGGCGCTGTGCTGCTCGGTTTGCTGCTCGCGGCTCTCTGTCGGCCCTCGGTGGAAGCGCTCGCGAGCTCGTCGCCGCCGGACCCGTGCTACGATGAGAACGGACAGGCGCGCCGCTGCATCCCGGACTTCGTGAACGCGGCGTTCGGCCGGGAAGTGCACGCGTCCAGCACGTGTGGCCAGAAGACACCGAGTCGCTACTGCGTGGGGACGGAGAGAGGCGGCGGGGAGAGGAGCCGCGAGTGCCGCGTGTGTGACGCGTCGGACCCCAGAAGGCGCCATCCGGCTTCGCACCTCACCGACCTGCACAACCCGCACAACCTGACGTGCTGGCAGTCGGAGAACGGCATGCGGTACCCGCAGAACGTGACGCTGACGCTGTCTCTCGGTAAGAAGTTCGAGGTGACGTACGTGAGCGCGCAGTTCTGCTCGTTGCGTCCGGACTCGATGGCCATCTTCAAGTCGATGGACTACGGCAAGACGTGGGTTCCGTTCCAGTACTACTCGAGCCAGTGCCGGAAAGTGTACAACAAGCCGAACCGGGCCGCCATCACCAAGCAGAACGAGCAGGAGGCCGTGTGCACGGACGCGCACCAGCAGCAGCAGCCGCACCAGCAGCAGCCGGTCTCGGGCGGCCTCGTGGCCTTCAGCACGCTGGACGGCCGGCCGTCTGCTCACGACTTCGACAACTCGCCCGTGCTGCAGGACTGGGTCACGGCCACGGACATCCGCATCACGTTCAGCCGCTTACACGCTGAGGAGCGCAAGGCCGAGGCAGAGGACGAGGATGAGTCGCACTTCTACGCCGTGTCGGACCTGCAGGTGGGCGGCCGGTGCAAGTGTAACGGACATGCCTCGCGCTGTGTGCGCGACCGCACCGGAGAGCTCGTGTGCGAGTGCAAGCACAACACCGCGGGACCCGAGTGCGACAGGTGCAAACCGTTCCACTACGACCGACCGTGGCAGCGCGCGACCGCCAGAGAGGCCAACGAGTGTGTCGGTGAGTCGCCAATCACATTAAATCTATAGACTCGCTTTAATATGGAACGTTAAGAGCATTATTAACGTCACACAGGTGTGTTACCTTCCTCACTGAGCGTCTCAAACACGCGTCACTGGTGCAGAAGCCGGGGGTAGAGAGAGAGAGAGAGAGAGAGAGAGAGAGAGAGAGGAGGAAGGAGCAGCTGATGCGCATTTAAATCTCAGTGAAGAAACATCACTGAGCTTCTGTTCCACATTACATGCTGCATTACACCTTACACACCTTACACACTTTACACACCTTACACACCTTACACACTTTACACAGCAAACATGGACCTGGACATCAAACCCTACATTAATGCCAGACAAAAAAAAAAAAAATTCCTTTCCACTGTCCATGATGAGGCCTTTCTTTAAATTCTTTACATGGGTTAATAATTAAATTACAATAAGACAGATCCATAGTTAGATTTTTCAAAAGGATCTCAGTGATTAAATTCTCATTATAAACAATAATCGACTAAATACACACACGCTGTACGCTGTACATACACACCACTACGGACACTCACACACGGCACATGATTAGGATTAATTAATTAATTAAGGAATCTAAAAAAAAAAAGGTCTTGCGGCCCTTTCTAAAGGTAAAGTATGTAGAGGATGTAGTGTACGTTTCAAGCTTATTAAAGGTGTGTACTGATCGTTGTCGTACCTGTACGGTGTGTTTTTCCTGGTATAGTGTGATACGGCAGGTTTAAACGCTGCTGCTGGGTTTGAGCAGCGACTGTATCTGACATGCACTAAAGCTCGTAACTGGACATTAAGAGCCGCTGCTTTGTGTGTGAGGCTTCATTAGAGGGTCAGTACGCAAGATTTCAACACTCGCGCGCTCCTAAAGACAAAACCACACCCCCGATTTCACAACAAAGAGCTATATACTGTAAATATCAGGCAATAATTCAAGAGGCTTTTACAAACACAAGGACAAGAAGCTGTTTAAAAATGGCTTTTATTTCTTTATCTTTCTGTTAAGTGTTTCTGTTTGAAGTGCAGGAATTATTTCGCTTTATAAAGAAGATATGCAGTATAAAATCCTGTTCATTACAGCCATAAACGTTACAGCAGCCGTTACGAGAAGCCACACGGCCGTATCTTTTATTTCTTCAGCCGTAAAGCTTATTGAGGAACATTTGCAGTCATTATTATTATTATTATTATTATTATTATTATTATTACAGAAATATTTTCTATATTTTATTTTATCAGAAGTGTGTATGAAATGTTATTATTTCTCCTGTTTGAATTATTCTATTGCTTGATGTCATCTCACACACTGTGTTCCGTGTGTGTGTGTGTGTGTGTGTGTGTGTGTGTGTAAGATAATACAGATAGTAATACAGTCAGTGAAAGCATGTTAGTAAAAGGGCAATATCTTCATTTATCAGAAGGAATCATAACCTTTGCTGCATGGAATTATGACGTGAAATATATCCCGGATCGATGATGTGTAGTGTGAACGTGTAAACGTGTAAATGGATAAAGAAAATAAGACCCTTAATGCATTGTTGCTTACAAAACAAACCTTACAAAATACAAGGGTTTGATCTGTTTGTAGGGACACGATATCAGAAAGCAAAGTGAAGCGAGTAAAGCGCACAAAGACCGGGAACCGCGCTGTGATGTGGTGTGCGAGACAAAGCTGTCCTTTTCTGACGAGAAGGGGGTTTGATCTGATCGGCGGTGTGGTCTGATCGGCGGTGTGGTCTGATCGGCGATGTGGTCTGATTGGCGGTTTGGTCTGATTGGCGGTTTGGTGTTGTTAATCTGGTTCTGAGTGTAGCGTAAAAACCATAATACAGTATGTAAGAGTAGAGCTGAAATTCAACTCCATTCAATTCAGTTCACGTAAAAGTTGCTTTACTGGCCCAGTCCTATCAGTCCTGCACTAACAACATATACAATATAAATCACAGACTTACTGTTATTCTTCTTCTTATTATTACTGTTGTTATTAATTCTTTTCCCAAAATACAGAATATATTGATTAGCTATTATATATTCATGCCTGAACAAAGGGAAATTATCCGTTACTTTGATTCTTTAATATTAACCGTAACCCGACGTTTGTCCGTACAGACTTACTGTTATTTATCAGGACAGGAAGAGACAGTGAACATGTGAAAAAGAGAGAGAGAGAAAGAGAGAAAGTGCGGGAAAGAGAAATGCATAGAGAGAGACTGACAGTGAGACTGACAGAAAGAGAGAGAGAGAGAGAGAGAGAAAGAGAGAAAGAGAGAGAGAGAGACAGATAGATACATATACGGAGAGAGAGAGAAGGAGAGAGACAGACAGATGTGTAAAGAGAGAGACACAAACTAAGAAAGAAAGAGTTGTAGAGAGAGAGAGAGAAAGAGAGAGAGAGAGAGAGAGAGAGAGAGACAGAGAGAAACTAAGACAGAAAGAGTTGTATAGAGAGAGAGAGAGAGAGAGAGAGAGACAGAGAGACAGAGAGAAACTAAGACAGAAAGAGTTGTATAGAGAGAGAGAGAGAGAGAGAGAGAGACAGAGAGACAGAGAGAAACTAAGACAGAAAGAGTTGTATAGAGAGAGAGAGAGAGAGAGAGAGAGAGACAGAGAGACAGAGAGACAGAGAGAAACTAAGACAGAAAGAGTTGTATAGAGAGAGAGAGAGAGAGAGAGAGAGAGAGAGACGGGTCTGTGGCCTCTGACACGATCCTGGGCTGGAAATGTCAACATGACGAGTTTAAACTGTCTTGCAGGAGGAATGAATTGTTCCATGTATCCTTGACACTTTATTTTTATAAAGGATGTGTGTGTGTAGTGTGTGTGTGTGTGTGTAGCATGTGTGTGTGTAGCGTGTGATTGTGTAGTGTGTGTGTGTGTGTAAAGCGGGATACAAAAGAGCGTCACTCACTGCATCCATCTTGCTGTCAGCGAGCCGATGGTACGACCTTACATTCCTGAACTGGGTTTCTCTGAGCGCAGCGCTAACACACACACACACACACACACACGCACACACACACACACACACACACACACACACACACACTGCTGAAATAAAGCGAGAGAGGGAGAAGAAGAGACTGTTAAAGCAAACAGTGCTCAATCTATAGAGAAAAGAAAGCATGACACTTTTTTTGTACAAAAGTCAGAGAAATGTGTGTGAGTGTGTGTGTGTGTGTGTGTGTGTGTGAGTGTGTGAAAGCGTCTGAGATGACAGACATCCTTAAACACACACTGATTTATATTACGAGAAGGATAGAGAGAAAAAAGAAAGAAGGACACAGAAGGAAATTGAGATAGCAGATAGAGAGAAAGATGTATTTATTTATTTATTTATATTTATAGATGTACATTTATATTTATGTATTTATTCTATAATGCTAATTAGAGCAGATAATATTCATCTCATACTCCATATCTGCGTTTAAGTGAATGGATATTTCGCATATTGATCAGTGAAGTCACTTAGAGGCCATTAACGCGGCGCTGAAGGGAGGAGTGGTGGAGGATATTAAACACACTAACACACACTGATCAGAAACTGCAGCTGAACGCCGTCCTCGTGTCCTCGGAGCGTGGATCGGACCTGCTCCCGGCTCACGGCTCTCCGATCTACACGGACAGAGGGATAAATACTCTGAGGAATAGACTCTTCATCCACACTCCATTTCTTACACCTCAGACGCAGAGTTTATTTTTAGGAGCAGCCAGGTGGAATCTCACTTTTCTCTCGCGTCACCGGCGTTTTCCAGCTTGGCTTGAAGCTTTGCCGAGTGAATCAGGAGGACAGCTGAGCCGAGACGTTTCACACACAGATTAGATCCGACATGCTCTCAGCAATCAGTAATTAGGAGTGATTTAATTACAGCCTCACAGACGCTTCAGATCCCTAAAGCAAACAACAACAGTTTAGTTTAACGTCACGCTTTAATTCCAAGCTGCGAGCAGAACTTTGGTTTTTTATCTCACATTTATATAACAGCAGCTTCAGTGAGACAGTAAAACGCCGTGCGTGTCTATAAAGAGGTGATTGAACAGAGGCATTAGCGCGGCCGCGTTGGCTCCAGGCCTGCTGGTTAATGTTCCAGCCGCCCGCCGGGTTTATGGACCGCCGTCTATCATCCTCAAAGCGTCCGCCGGATCAAACCTGGCAAATAAAAGAGAGAGGGTGAGAAGAGAAAATAGGTGAAGAGAGAGAAGAAAAACACTTCTGCACTTTGGTCACCTTCCCTTCATCACCTTAAAACCTCCCACGTGAGTAATAGAAGTGACAGAGAGAGAGAGAGAGAGAGAGAGAGAGAGGAGGACAGAGAGAATAAAATAAAGATAGAGATAGAGAGAGGAAAAGACATCTGCGCTCTTCGTGGTTGAGCGTCTGTATAAGCCAACATTTCTGGTGAAAAGAGAGAAAGAAAGAAAGAAAGAGAATAGAATAGAGGAGATAAAGAGAGAAATAAACTTCAACACATATAGCTGCATCACACGTTCTTCATTTTTCTTCATCTGAAGTCAAGCTGTAAAGGGAATAGAGCAAAAAATAAAAAGAAGAAAGTAGAATAAAAGAAAAGAGAGGATAGGATAAAGAAAGAGAGAGAGAGGAGAAAAGCCTTTTCGCTTTGCTCTTACGCTCTTCTACTTGTCATCCTTTAATGTCCTGATAGAGCAAAGTGAGAAAGCGAGAGTTGAGGAGGAAAGAAAAGAGAGGGAATAAGAGAAACGAAAGAGAGAGAGAGAGAGAAGAGGACAGAGAGAATAAAATAAAGAAAGATAGAGAGAGGAAAAGACATCTGCGCTCTTCGTGGTTGAGCGTCTGTATAAGCCAACATTTCTGGTGAAAAGAGAAAGAAAGAACGAAAGAAAGAACAAAAGAAAGAAAGAGGGAATAAGAGAAAGGAAAGAGAGAAAGATAGAGAGAGAGAGAGAGAGAGAGAGAGAGAGAGAGAGGAAGACGTTTTTCTTTTTTAAAGGTCCATATAAATCAAACTTTCCACATGGCAGACTTATTTATTCTCATCCGAATGGATCAAAGATACAAGTTAAAAAAAGTGAGGGAGAGAAACAAGAAGAAGAAAGAAAGAAAGAAAGAAAGAAAGAAAGGGAGGGAGGGAGAGAAGAGGGCAAGGCAGACTGAGAAAAGAAAAGGGAAATACTTTGATCTTTAATTAAACTCCTCACCTGACAGATTTTTCGGAGAGATTTTGCAGTCGCACGTTGTAAGGGAGTTATTTGGTCGTGAGATGAGATCGACACACAGTGTGACGCTGAATTAGTGCCACTGTGAACAAAGACAAAGTGTGTGTCAGTGTGAGAAATTAGTGATTAAAGTCTCAGAGTGTGAGCGATGTGATGAAACTCATCTAAAATCCACCAATAGGACGACGGCAGACTCACGGCGCGGCTACAGATACGGTAGCGTTGATGGAGAAGCGTAAAGGAAACACGCTAATGGAGAGAAAAACCTCCTCAGAGCTCACTGTGAAGAGTGTGTGTGTGTGTGTGTGTGTGTGTGTGTGTGTTTATTTCCTGCACCAGCTGATTTCAGGTCTATCGTTAGAGGATCTTCATCGTATAATTTGAGATGGAGACCCTCTCTATCACACACACTGTTACACAATTCACTGCACACTTTACTGTACAGGATCTCAGCCTAGAGAGACGAGTACAAATAGAACGAGAGAACGACATGATTGCACACTGCTCGGAGAAATTACAGCGTGAAAGACAGAACTCCACTGCGGTTTGTTCTTCTTGTTGGAGAAGTGAGTGATGTTCCTCCACTGAGCCTCATCCTCTGCTCCTCCTCTCACCTGTGATCCTCTTTCTCTCACTGAAACAGAGATTGGATTCTGTCTGATTGCACACTAAGAACGTAGAAACAGAAACGAAGTGTGTAGTGATGACTTTTCACGTCATCTGTGTGAGGATCAGTCTCAGCAGGGATGGAGATCTCCAACAGGCTGATAGACTTGATGTGAAGTGTACACACAGTTATGGACGCCGCTGGCACGATACGACGGTTTAAGTGCGTTACGACCATCCAGAGTGTTCCGAGACGTCCTGTCATCCTGTAATATCCGTATCACAAATCACAAATACGGCCCACACACACACACACACACACACACACACACGTTTATCTTTTAGTGCAGTGTAGGATACTATATTATTCTCAAAATGGCTGATATTAAATCTACATCTCACTATCACACCTAACGTCTCTGCTGCAGCTCATATGGAGGTCGTGTGAGTGTGAGGCCCAGACCTCACGGTGAGATGAGTGCTGGCAGAGAGCCCACCCCGAGTGTGTGTGTGTGTGTGTGTGTGTGTGTGTGTGTGTGTGTGGACCCTGCTGCAAATTGAACTTGATGCCTGCCAGACTGCAGCACACCAGATCCGAACCAACCATCTGCAGCTGGTTTAACACAACACACACACACACACACACACACACACATGCACACACACATACACACACCTTAAAATGGAATGTGTTGTAATACGATAATACCTCTCTTCTCCTCTCATGTTATGAACGCTTTGTCTTTTTCTCAACTCTTTAGTTTTCATATCGGACTTCAGTTTATTCTGGTGTTTAATCAGTTATCAGACTTCAGTTTGTTCTGGTGTTTAATCAGTTATCAGACTTCACTTTGTTCTGGTGTTTAATCAGTTATCAGACTTCAGTTTGTTCTGGTGTTTAATCAGTTATCAGACTTCACTTTATTCTGGTGTTTAATCAGTTATCAGACTTCACTTTGTTCTGGTGTTTAATCAGTTATCAGACTTCAGTTTGTTCTGGTGTTTAATCAGTTATCAGACTTCACTTTGTTCTGGTGTTTAATCAGTTATCAGACTTCACTTTGTTCTGGTGTTTAATCAGTTATCAGACTTCACTTTGTTCTGGTGTTTAATCAGTTATCAGACTTCACTTTGTTCCGGTGTTTAATCAGTTATCAGACTTCACTTTGTTCCGGTGTTTAATCAGTTATCAGACTTCACTTTGTTCCGGTGTTTAATCAGTTATCAGACCTCAGTTTGGTTCAGTGTTTAATCAGTTATCAGACTTCACTTTGTTCCGGTGTTTAATCAGTTATCAGACTTCACTTTGTTCCGGTGTTTAATCAGTTATCAGACTTCACTTTGTTCCGGTGTTTAATCAGTTATCAGACTTCACTTTGTTCCGGTGTTTAATCAGTTATCAGACTTCACTTTGTTCCGGTGTTTAATCAGTTATCAGACCTCAGTTTGGTTCAGTGTTTAATCAGTTCTGTGTCACTGCAGATTCTCTCTGAGAGCCTAATAAAGCTAAAATGTTATAGAAAAAGAAACAGAAGTCTGTAAAGAACTTAGAGCTCACTGAACGTAGAGCTGCTCTAACTTCATCATGCAAGTGTTATTGTGTTATTAAATGTAAGAGCCAATCATCTTCCAATATGCAAATATGGGAGGGGGCGGGGCTGTCAGGGATTGGGAGTGTTTTGCAATTTTATATTCAGAGAATCTCTTCATTTCTTCTGAAACCACCACATCAGGCAAGTTCGAGTTCGGTGGAAAATCGAAGCTGTATTGTGGACTAAGTACTGAAAGAACTGGAAAGTTAAGGACAGGTGTAGCTCGCACCTGGCTCCCTGCCGTCGTTTATCACCTCACTGAGCAGCGAAATCGCTCCTGATGCCCAGAAATTGCACTTTATTTCAGCCAGGCCTGAAACTGAGATGTTTGGAGAATCTCCAGTGTAGTCCTTGGGGGGAAAATCATTACTGCTTGAAAAATCCTTAAAAGTCCACAAAGCATGGAGAAGAATTTCTGTCCATGAAATTTTCCTGAAATCTGCAATTATGGAAGGATATTAAATCAGCCCCAATCACTCAATAAATACTGCTAATGAAGCTAATACACACTGCATGTACCCCTCCTGTGCGTGTGTGTGTGTGGGTGCGTGTGTGTGTGCGTGTGTGTGTGCGTGTGAGTGGGTGCGTGTGTGTGTGCGTGTGTGTGTGCGGGTGTGTGTGCGTGTGTGTGGGTGCGTGTGTGTGCGTGTGTGTGTGTGTGTGGGTGTGTGTGGGTGTGTGTGTGTGTGTGCGTGTGTGTGCGTGTGGGTGTGTGTGCGTGTGTGTGTGCGTGTGTGTGGGTGTGTGTGGGTGTGTGTGCGTGCGTGTGCGTGCGTGTGTGGGTGTGTGGGTGTGTGTGTGAGTGTGTGGGTGTGTGTGTGAGTGTGTGGGTGTGTGTGGGTGTGTGTGTGTGGGTGTGTATGTGTGTGGGTGCGTGGGTGTGTGTGGGTGTGTGAGTGTGTGGGTGTGTGTGGGTGTGTGTGTGCGTGTGTGGGTGTGTGTGGGTGTGTGTGTATGTGTGTGGGTGCGTGGGTGTGTGTGGGTGTGTGGGTGTGTATGTGTGTGGGTGCGTGGGTGTGGGTGTGTGTGGGTGTGTATGTGTGTGGGTGCGTGGGTGTGTGTGGGTGTGTGTGGGTGTGTGGGTGTGTGTGTGAGTGTGTGTGTGAGTGTGTGGGTGTGGGTGTGTGTATGTAGTGTCCCGTCTCTTTGGAGTTAACACTACTGCTGTGACTGTAGAGATCAGTTGAGCATCACTGGTCCATCTTCGTCTCAGTGATGATGAGGATGAACCACAGTGAAGACCAGGATTCCTCACAGCAGAACGTCTCTCCACATTCCAGCGTCTTCTTCTCCTCCAGTGGAGGTTTAGGCAGCAGGCTGCGTTTGGGACGAGGCCGTCTGTCTCTCCGTCTCTCCCCGGAGTGCTGCTTTCATTTTTGAGGTTTCGGTTTTGTAACACTGATTGGATCCATAATGTGAGCCAGATTCCTTTTACAAGCCCACAGACCGTGACCTCGGCTTTGAAACAGAGAGCTGGAGAGAAGGAGGGAACGAGGGAATGAGTCGCTTTTCTCTTCTCTTCTCTTCTGTATTCTTCTCTTCTCTGCTCTCATTTTCTCTTTTCTCATTTTTTTGTTCTCTTCTCTTCTCTATTTTCTCTTCTCTTGCTTATTCTTGTCTTCCTCATTCTTCTCTTCTCTCTTTTTCTTTTCTCTTTCCCTTTCTCTTCTCTTTTCTTCTCTTCTTCATTCGTCTTTTCTTTGTACTTCTCTGTTTTCTTCTCCTCTTCTGACCTCAGCTCTGAAACAGAGAACTGGAGAGAACGAGAGAACGAGGGAATGAGTCGCTTTTCACAGAGGAGGATGAGAACTGCATTTCTCTTCTCTTCTCTTGCTTATTCTTCTCTTCTCTCATTTTCTTTTCTCTTCCCCTTTCTTTTCTTTTCTCTGCTTCTCTCCTATTCTCTTCTCTTACTTTCTCTTCTCTTTTCTGCTCTTCTTCATACTTCTCTGTTTTCTTCTCCTCTCCTGACCTCAGCTCTGAAAGAGAGAACTGGAGAGAACGAGGGAATGAGTCGCTTTTCACAGAGGAGGATGAGAACTGCATTTCTCTTCTCTTCTCTTGTTTATTCTTCTCTTCCTCATTCTTTTCTTTTCTGTTCTTCTTGTCCCTTCAATCATTTTCTTTTCTCTTTCCCTTTCTTTTCTCCTCTTCTCTCATATTCTCTTTGCTTATTTTCACTTCTTCATTCTTTCCTTCTTTATACTTCTCTGTGTTTTCTTCTCTATTCTTTAATTTCTTCTTTATTCTTCAATTCAATTCAATTTTATTTCTTTAATTAACAACGCACATTGTCACAAAGCAGCTTTACAGAAATATATAAACTCAGGATATAAATTTTAAATGTGTGAATTTATCCCTAACGAGTGAGTCAGAGGTGACGGTGGTGAGGAAAAACTCCCTGAGATGATATGAGGAAGGAACCTTGAGAGGAACCAGACCCAGAAGGAAACTCATCCTCATCTGAGTGACACCGGAGAGTGCGATTATAAATCATTCCCTTCACTAAATGGTGAAAAAGTGCAATCACGTAACCTGGAAATTCATCATAGCTTTCATATGAAGTCTATTTTGTTGAAGTTATCAAACTGTTCACTGATGGAGACTTGAGTGCAAAACTGTTTGTGGGAATTGTAGTCCTAAAGCTATCATAGCAGTTGTAGTCCAAAGCCATCTTCATGGTTTCTCAGTGGAACCATCCTCAGTAATCTCAGTGATCTTCAGGATGTTCATGTGGTCCATCCTCGGCAGCAGCAAGTGACAAGAACTCCAACCAGGAGCAGGGCATCAGGATGGATCAGGCAGGTCCGGAGAGCAGAAGGAGTCAGGATCACTGATATCTCAGGAGTAGCATGTGTAGCTCATCAGAGAGAGAGAGAGAGAGAGAGAGAGAGAGAGAATGAGAGAGAGAAATGGTGGAATTAGTGATAATTAATGACATTCTTCTGTTTTCTTCTTCTCTTCTCTTTGTGATAGTGAGAGATGTCGGTGTGTTTGCTTTAGTCAGTTGCTGTAACTCTCAGCACTGAAGACAAATATCCATAGAGAGATGGAGAGATTTACATACAGAGAGAAAGAGAGAGAGAGAGATAGAGATGGAGAGAGATGGAGAGTGGTATGAGTGATATTTGAGAGTAATGGTGTGTAGTATATTTCCTTCCTGTCTCCTTTTTCCTGTCTTGTCTGGCTGCGCTTTAGGAAATGAACAGGGGCTTGACGTACAGTACGAGGACGTTCTGAAGTAAAGTCAGAATTAAAATACCACGCTGCCTCTATTGACTCAGACTTCTGAGTAAATAAACCTTTTAGCTGACACACACACACACACACACACACACACACACACACGCACACTCTCCACAGTGTAGTTGTTTATGTGGTGCTGCAGTATATTGTGATTTACTGCACTACTTCCTGTATAAATGCCCTACACTGGGTGTGGAATAATGACTTCTAAGCCCTGTGTAGTGAATTATATATGCAGTGGCGAGTCATTTGGGATTTAGAGTTTTAATAACGTCGTCTATATGGTTCCGTGTTTGTTATATATGTCACTGTAGTGAGCACCGGAGCGTTCAGCTTCCTGTTTAATAAATATGGTGTGAAATAATCTGATAGAATATAGTACAGTCTGTATTAACAGATTTCCAGGTTTCTTTGCTTGTGTTGCAGTAGCTCCATCACACACACACACACACACACACACACACACACACACACACACTATACAGTGCATTCAGCCTCGTGTATACAGTATTGCACTGCAGAGACTCATGCTCGAGCTTGAAAAATCAGACAAATATTCCTCGACTGCCCAATGATTTATTTACTGACTGTTTATGATCTCCTCTACTACGTTTTCCTCTTCCCAGACTAATCCCGGTGTCAAAGTTCACAGCTATAGATATGCTTTATCAGACACCTGCAGTAGATAAGCTGAGATAAAGCCACTTCAAAGAACAAAAGCCGACACGAAGAGGAAAAAACACATTACCGCGACTGAGTAGTTGCTTTAATTTGGTCATGTGTTTAAACATTTCTGTGCTGATTAGTGTGCAGACGTGTCCAGTGTCACTCAGGACTGTTTATAATGATCACGGACACACTGGAGATTTCAGAGCTACTTGTAGAGATTGCCTGAGACAGCGGGACACATCATTAATTCCACCCTTCCACAAGTTTAACTTATTAAAATCTTTATCTTTCATTATTACTCCACAGCTTACAAATGTTTAATACATCACGGCAGATCTCCACACTCCACACCAATCACGTCACATGTGCCGGTTTATTTGTGCTGAGTGAGCCGAATAAAGCCAAGTGTAATTTCCAATCTGATTGTCTCCTCTGCTTTAAGCCAAACACCAGCTCTATTACTCTCCTCGCTCTCCTCCTCGCTCTTTCCTTTCCTCCAGGCGATTTTTTATTATTGAAGCTTCGGGTTCCCACCCATCGCCGTGGAAACGGGACACCAGATCTCATCTGGAGACAGAGAGTCATTGGCGAGGATAAATAAACGATCGGAGGAGCGTGAAGGATGCTGCTTATCACCGCTCTCCGCTGCAGTTTATATGAAAACAAAGAACAGAGAGCCAGGAAACTTAAATTTTTTTAACGAAGCTACTGTTGAGAGAACCTCAGCTGAGGCCAGAGTTCTGAGTGCAAAGTTCTGAAAGAAGTGTTTTTTAAACACTAATGAGACATTTCTAACACTTAAAGTGGCGATACGGATCACCCGCAGTTAGGAGTCGTCAGATTTCCAGTGTAAATGTGTAATCACGGATTAGACGATGTTCCCTCCATCTGAACGACGAACAACAGACGATCTGAGGCAATAAATACGTCGGCCAGATTTCGCTGGAATTGCTGGAATAACACTAAGCTGAATATAAACCAG
The DNA here is from genome assembly GCF_027358585.1 of Pangasianodon hypophthalmus. Classification (NCBI taxonomy): domain Eukaryota; kingdom Metazoa; phylum Chordata; class Actinopteri; order Siluriformes; family Pangasiidae; genus Pangasianodon; species Pangasianodon hypophthalmus. Next base: position 35,149,202 of record NC_069711.1, on the reverse strand, counting down.
AAGATCATTCCCTGCCTCAACACACTTCCTTTAAACATTTGCTGATTGTTGTGTTTATTGTCATTTGAATTAAAAGTATGTTAGACTACAGCCTGTTCCCTCAGGTTTAAGATTTAAGATTAGTAAAACACTTTCACACCACTTGTCGTGTCCTCGTGTCTGAGTTTTGGAAATTCCTCAGATCTGACATCGGCATTGGCCGAGTGTGTGCGCAGAAACGTCATATATTGTGCTTGGGTTTTTTTCCCCATTTTTGTTTGTACTTTACTCACGCAACAAAATCTGTAATAACTTTTTAATTCGGTCTGGAAAAAGACCCCTGGTTTATTTTCCTGTTACCATCTCTCTGAGGACGGTCTGTTTAGTTACTCAATAAGCCTTTTCCCACCTGCATCTGTGCGTGTGTGTGTGTGTGTGTGTGTGTGTGTGTAACACAGCCTCTGTGTTATCTCTGAAAGTTAAGTAGTGATGTTTTAGGTGACTAATGGAGATGACCTGAGAAGGTTTTCCTGTCTAATAACCCATTTTCTCATAACCCTTTTCTCAAAAACACCTCAGCGTTTTATTAATCATAAACCAGCTAGCGCACTAACTTTAATAACCAGAGTTCAGCTAAAGTTAATCACGCACAGCCAAGTCTCCGACAGCCACATATACACTCGGGTCCAAAAGTCTCACTGCACGTTTTATTCCTCAGTTAGCAAACTCTAGCGTTTTTCCCCAACGCGAGTCCGACACGTTTCACTAACACAAGTGCACTACGGTGTAATAGTGAAGATGAATTAATGTCTGAAATATGTTGCATCATAATGATCAGGTTATTTATATTTATATAAATATATAAGTGAGGAAATTGCTACGGTAATGCAGGTATTTTCAAAACGTTTAAATCTTTGTATTCTCAGTAGATTAGAGAATTTACAGCCTGAAAACGAAGCTCATTTTGAAAACACTCGCATTACTGTACTGCTTAACAACGTGACTCGTGAGCCCAACTGGGTTTCCAGAGAAGAGGAGAAGTTTGGCTTATATAATGAGCTCGTTAAGTCTAATCACATGTCGTGAACAGCTACGCTTAATATGTTGACATAAATGATTTATTACGTAGGCTATCGATCTTTTTCAAAATAGCATAGTGGTAAAAATATGTTTGTGCAGAACATGACGTACGGTTTGATGCCTGTGTCAGAAGGTTGATATTAAGTTACAGATACGTTACATGCATGAAACTGGACTGGAAATTTATCCAATAATCCAATAAACTAGTCAATAACAAAGTTGGTTAAATTTGTTATCTAGCAACTGATGAGAGAGACACGAACAGCTGTTAGATGTAAAGTGAACTCTACAGATGTGTATGCTTCATCCTAAATGTCTCCCTGTGTGAAAGCTAGTCCACTATAAAGGGCATAAACATTTTGAGTAGCTAACAAGTCACATCACCTCGTAGTGCGTGTAATATTATTAACTATAACGCTGCAGGTTTTGGCTGTAAAGCAGAGATAAGATAACTGCGACGGTGAAACGGCGAACAGAGAAAGACTCCAGAGAAACAGTAGAAACTGTAGTAACTGTACAAACAGCAGTAACTGTACAAACTGTAGTAACTGTAGAAACTTTAGAAACTGTAGTAACTGTAGTAACTGTAGAAACAGCAGTAACTGTAGAAACTGTAGTAACTGTAGTAACAGTAGTAACAGCAGTAACTGTAGTAACAGCAGTAACTGTAGAAACTGTAGTAACTGTAGTAACAGCAGTAACTGTAGAAACAGCAGTAACTGTAGTAACTGTAGTAACAGTAGAAACTGTAGTAACTGTAGAAACAGCAGTAACTGTAGTAACAGCAGTAACTATAGTAACTGTAGTAACAGCAGTAACTGTAGAAACAGCAGTAACTGTAGTAACAGCAGTAACTGTAGTAACAGTAGAAACTGTAGTAACAGCAGTAACTGTAGAAACTGTAGTAACTGTAGAAACTGTAGAAACTGTAGTAACTGTAGTAACTGTAGAAACAGCAGTACCTGTAGTAACTGTAGTAACTGTAGAAACTGTAGAAACTGTAGTAACTGTAGTAACTGTAGTAACAGTAGTAACAGTAGTAACTGTAGTAACAGCAGTAACTGTAGTAACAGCAGTAACTGTAGAAACTGTAGAAACTGTAGTAACAGCAGTAACTGTAGTAACTGTAGAAACTGTAGAAACTGTAGTAACAGCAGTAACTGTAGTAACTGTAGTAACTGTAGAAACTGTAGTAACAGTAGTAACTGTAGTAACAGCAGTAACTGTAGTAACAGTAGTAACAGTAGTAACTGTAGAAACAGCAGTAACTGTAGTAACTGTAGTAACAGCAGTAAGAGTAGTAACAGCAGTAACAGCAGTAACAGTAGTAACTGTAGTAACAGCAGTAACAGTAGTAACTGTAGTAACAGCAGTAACTGTAGAAACAGCAGTAACTGTAGTAACTGTAGAAACAGCAGTAACAGTAGTAACAGTAGTAACAGCAGTAACAGTAGTAACTGTAGTAACAGCAGTAACAGTAGTAACAGCAGTAACTGTAGTAACTGTAGTAACAGCAGTAACAGTAGTAACAGCAGTAACTGTAGTAACAGCAGTAACAGCAGTAACAGTAGTAACTGTAGTAACAGCAGTAACTGTAGTAACAGCAGTAACAGTAGTAACTGTAGTAACAGCAGTAACTGTAGTAACAGCAGTAACTGTAGTAACTGTAGAAACAGCAGTACCTGTAGTAACTGTAGTAACTGTAGAAACTGTAGTAACTGTAGTAACTGTAGTAACAGTAGTAACAGTAGTAACTGTAGTAACAGCAGTAACTGTAGTAACAGCAGTAACTGTAGAAACTGTAGAAACTGTAGTAACAGCAGTAACTGTAGTAACTGTAGAAACTGTAGTAACAGCAGTAACTGTAGTAACTGTAGTAACTGTAGAAACTGTAGTAACAGTAGTAACTGTAGTAACAGCAGTAACTGTAGTAACAGTAGTAACAGTAGTAACAGCAGTAACAGTAGTAACAGTAGTAACAGCAGTAAGAGTAGTAACAGCAGTAACAGCAGTAACAGTAGTAACTGTAGTAACAGCAGTAACAGTAGTAACTGTAGTAACAGCAGTAACAGTAGTAACAGCAGTAACTGTAGTAACAGCAGTAACAGCAGTAACAGTAGTAACAGCAGTAACTGTAGTAACAGCAGTAACAGCAGTAACAGTAGTAACTGTAGTAACAGCAGTAACAGTAGAAACTGTAGTAACAGCAGTAACAGTAGAAACTGTAGTAACAGCAGTAACTGTAGTAACTGTAGAAACTGTAGTAACAGCAGTAACTGTAGTAACTGTAGTAACTGTAGAAACTGTAGTAACAGTAGTAACTGTAGTAACAGCAGTAACTGTAGTAACAGTAGTAACAGTAGTAACTGTAGAAACAGCAGTAACTGTAGTAACAGCAGTAACAGCAGTAACAGTAGTAACTGTAGTAACAGCAGTAACAGTAGTAACAGCAGTAACTGTAGTAACTGTAGTAACAGCAGTAACAGTAGTAACAGCAGTAACTGTAGTAACAGCAGTAACAGCAGTAACAGCAGTAACTGTAGTAACAGCAGTAACAGTAGTAACTGTAGTAACAGCAGTAACTGTAGTAACAGCAGTAACAGTAGTAACTGTAGTAACTGTAGTAACAGCAGTAACAGTAGTAACTGTAGTAACAGCAGTAACTGTAGTAACAGCAGTAACAGTAGTAACTGTAGTAACTGTAGTAACAGTAGTAACAGCAGTAACTGTAGTAACAGCAGTAACTGTGATGGCAGGATGGGTGGATCTGGAGTTAGGAAAGACTCGAGAGAAGGTGTTGCTGTTAAACGTTACTGTCCCGTGTCAGGAGTGTGATGGTTATGGATTAGGATGTGTGTGTGTTCTGGCGTTATGTATACTGCAGTGCTGCTCGCTGTAACATGATTCAGTCTGTTTAATCTTTCACTGCGCTTTAAAATAAATCCGTCCAAGAGCTTTAATATTTATACACAACTCCGTTTATTTCCTTCTTAATCTGTCAGGAGACGTGTGAGCTCCTAATGATATTTTATTAAAAAAGAAAAAGTCTGTGTCCATTTTCCAGTCCAAAGCTAACGTTACTCTTACTCTCTCTTTCCATCACTCTATCTCTCTCTCCTTCTATCTTTCTCTCAGTCCAAAGCTAACGTTACTCTTACTCTCTCTTTCCATCACTCTATCTCTCTCTCCTTCTATCTCTCTCTCAGTCCAAAGCTAACGTTACTCTTACTCTCTCTTTCCATCACTCTATCTCTCTCTCCTTCTATCTTTCTCTCAGTCCAAAGCTAATGTTACTCTTACTCTCTCTTTCCATCACTCTATCTCTCTCTCCTTCTGTCTTTCTCTCAGTCCAAAGCTAACGTTACTCTTACTCTCTCTTTCCATCACTCTATCTCTCTCTCCTTCTATCTCTCTCTCAGTCCAAAGCTAACGTTACTCTTACTCTCTCTTTCCATCACTCTATCTCTCTCTCCTTCTATCTTTCTCTCAGTCCAAAGCTAACGTTACTCTTACTCTCTCTTTCCATCACTCTATCTCTCTCTCCTTCTGTCTCTCTCTCAGTCCAAAGCTAACTTTACTCTTACTCTCTCTTTCCATCACTCTATCTCTCTCTCCTTCTGTCTTTCTCTCAGTCCAAAGCTAACTTTACTCTTACTCTCTCTTTCCATCACTCTATCTCTCTCTCCTTCTATCTCTCTCTCAGTCCAAAGCTAACTTTACTCTTACTCTCTCTTTCCATCACTCTATCTCTCTCTCCTTCTATCTTTCTCTCAGTCCAAAGCTAATTTTACTCTTACTCTCTCTTTCCATCACTCTATCTCTCTCTCCTTCTGTCTTTCTCTCAGTCCAAAGCTAACTTTACTCTTACTCTCTCTTTCCATCACTCTATCTCTCTCTCCTTCTATCTCTCTCTCAGTCCAAAGCTAACTTTACTCTTACTCTCTCTTTCCATCACTCTATGTCTCTCTCCTTCTATCTCTCTCTCAGTCCAAAGCTAATTTTACTCTTACTCTCTCTTTCCATCACTCTTTCTCTCTCTCCTTCTATCTTTCTCTCAGTCCAAAGCTAACTTTACTCTTACTCTCTCTTTCCATCACTCTGTCTCTCTCTCCTTCTATCTTTCTCTCAGTCCAAAGCTAATTTTACTCTTACTCTCTCTTTCCATCACTATTTCTCTCTCATTCTATCTTTCTCTCAGTCCAAAGCTAACTTTACTCTTACTCTCTCTTTCCATCACTCTATCTCTATCTCCTTCTATCTTTCTCTCAGTCCAAAGCTAACTTTACTCTTACTCTCTCTTTCCATCACTCTATCTCTCTCTCCTTCTATCTCTCTCTCTGTCCAAAGCTAACTTTACTCTTACTCTCTCTTTCCATCACTTTATCTCTCTCTCCTTCTATCTTTCTCTCAGTCCAACACTAACTTTACTGTTACTCTCTCTCTCTCTCTGTCTCTCTCTATCTCTCTCTCCTTCTGTCTTTCTCTCAGTCCAAAACTAACTTTACTGTTTCTCTCTCTCTCTCTCCCTCTCCTTCTATCACTCTCTCAGTCCAAAACTAATTTTACTGTTACTCTCTCTCTTTCTATCATTCTCTCCCTATCTCTCTCTCTCTCCGTCTCTTTCTCTCTCTGTGTCCTCTCTCTGTTATTCTAACACTCTATCTCTATCAGTCTAAAACTAACTTTACTGTGACTCTGTATCTCTCTCTCTCTGTTATTCTCTCTCTATCACTTTACCTCTCTCTCTCCTTCTGTCTCAATCTGTCTCTCTCTCTCTCTTTGTGTCCTCTCTCTGTCATTCTCTCTCTATCACTCTATCTCTCTCTCCTTCTCTCTCTCTCTCAGTCCAGAACTAACATTATTGTTAATGTCTCTCTCTCCATCTCTGTTATTCTCTCTCTCTCCTTGTCTCTCTCAGTCCAAAACTTAGTAAGTGTTACTGTCTGTCTCTGCTATTCACTCTCTCTCTCTCTTTCTCTCTCTCTCTTTCTCTATCTCTCTGTCTCCCTCTCTTTGTTACTTCCTGTCTGTCCCTCTCTCTCTCAGTCCAAAACCTCCTAGTTACCCAGTGTTACTGTCTCTTTCACTTTTTAAAGGAGAGATCATGTGACTTGTTTTTATTTTGTTCTCTAATTATGACCAACAGATTTCCATGGCTAGTTAGTTTAGATCATTTCTGCCTCGCTGTTGTTTGTCCACTTTGTGAATCCCTGCTAGTGTTTTAATCCCGGCTCGTGTGCGATGCTATTTTACGTGTGATGAATTGTGTCTGATCTGATAAATAAACACTCTTTGTGCGTTGCCCAGAGTTTAACCTTCCCCTGAAGGACACCTTTTTCTCGCTCTCTACGGGTGGCCATGAGGGACATTAAACTCTCATTATCTCACACCAGGGGCGTAATTACTTTCTAACGACGTTAAAATAGACGGTAGGCTTTTGATACCCGCTCCTGGTCCAATTGAGTTTGAATAATGACTCTGTGTTGACTCAGATCAGGGAGAGGATTTCTGAAATCCTTCACTCAGGAAGAAAAAAGATTTCAGTTACAGTAGTGTCAGTGAAGAAAACAACACATATACACGTGCACAGTCCCGAGATAACGGCTGTGTCCTGATGGAGTTTTACAAATAACTAAACAAACAGAAATGAGTGACATTTTTACATAACATTAAACATTTCACATCTTCACGCATGAGCAGAGTGTGTGTTTACAGCGTAGTGAACACAGCAGGCATTTCTTTTTTCTGTTTTTTTTCTTTTTAAATGTTGAAATCATGTATCAGTGCCAAAGCAGAAACTGTGGACGGCTTTGTTCAAATCTGATCAGATGACGTTTTCTTTCTTCTCTTACTATAACTACACACACACACACACAATGTACATTTATCGAAAATAACGACCTTGTATTAAACATGTCTGCGTTTAGGAGAAAGACTGTGTGCGTGTGTGTGTGTGTGCGTGAGAGTGTGTGTGTGAGAGTGTGAGTGTGTGTGCGTGTGTGTGTGTGAGAGAGAGAGAGAGAGTGAGAGCACACAGAGCACACACTAATTGTCAATTAATAGTAATTGTGTATAATTGTGTATAATTTTACTGTAACGATCAGTGTGTGTAATTCAGGATTAGAGGTTAGAGAGCTGCAGTTTTTTTGAGGCTGTGTTTTGAGGAATAATGATGAACAGTACAGAGGGGTAAAAGGGCATTCCTGTGGGGTAATTGTGGTCTTTGTGGTCATGGCAGCCACACAGCAGCAGTACCTAAACTCCAGCGCTGTCCGGGGTAAACAAACCCACCGCTGAGTTATCTCCAAGCCTGGAACTTTCACTGCTGTTATTTTTGGATCGGATAATTCCCCCCTAAAAAACCAGAGTAATTGCGATCGTGCTGGCTGATGCTGTGTTCCACTTCTCCCATAATTCATCTGTGCTGAGTAATCTTGTGCAATAATAAAAAAAAGTTGTGGTATTTGAGGAGTTTGGAAAGCAGCAGTAGAGTTCAGGGGCAGATCAGTTCACACATCAGACTAAGCCCTGTATCACCGTGGGGTTGAACTCTGTTACAACACACACACACACACACACACTCGAGCCTGTTAACTACTCTGTCCTGTCTCGCTTTTAAATCACAGAAAACCATCACACGAGCCAATCACAACACAGCCACTGACTCTGACACTGTTTGGGTTTTTTTTCTCGGTCATTTAGGAATGCTATCGCTCGCATATCTTTACTAACCTTACTGTTTATCACATTCTATCATATATTTATTTTATTAACGGTACAGATGCTCACCTGTTATCTTACCCATATGGAGATTAGCTGGTTCTGTGACGGAGGGAATGGAGATGCTGATCTGTATGATAACGGTTTGTAGATTTGGATCAGATGAACTTTTTTTTTTTGCTTTATAACTTTGTGAGATCATACAAGTGCAAAAAATGCTAGTATCGCATAAATAACCGAGTATGAGTAGGATATTTTATGAATTCCTTGTGCTGAGTTTTATGTTTAAGATGTTTAATCACGTGTCATTGTAGGAAAACACTGTAGTTCCTTCTTGTGATATTTTCCACAGTTTGCGTTCTGCTTTGATTTATCTAGATCTCTGTCGTTTCACGTCGTCTGTTCTAAGGCTAAACACCTAATCGATTTTGAATTGCAGAATTGCAATTTTTTTAAAAGTGCTGTTCATACGCAGCATCAGGTGCGATTCAAGGTGCGATTCACCTGATAAGTGTTCAACCTGTTAAATAACAAAACACGAAAGTAGGCTGGAGATGTAAAGTCTCGCTCGACTCCACAAACGTGATGCGTGATACGCCTAGCTGAGCTACGAGAGGACGAGCTGCAGCCGTGGCATGAAGGAAGCAAGCGCTAGTTAGCAGCAAAGATGTTGGAGGCTAGCAGTAGTGAGCCTGGACCGACAAGCAAACGAAATGAGCGAAGACGACCTCACAGACAAACAAAACTACACATCAAACGTCTGGAAATATTTTGGCTTCAGGAAGACAGACGTCCTTCAACAGCAGGGGATTTGAAGAAAAACAGCGCAAACTTCTCACCATAACACCACAAACTGATACCAGCAGCTCAGACGGAACCTGAAATCACAACATGATGAATGTTTAGCTAATCGGAATAGAAAAAAAAAATCGCATGTTAAATTGAAATTGCAGTTAGACTTTTTTTCCCAAATCGTGTAACCCGGACAGTTGACTAGCCTGACAGTGTACACGGAGATCAGACGCTGGCATCAGAGCATTTCGTACGAGTAAATGAGCACAATGAAGAACTGATAGCTGATACCAGTATCTGTACTGATGCCTCCCTAAAAACACCTGTTACCAGGTTACTGAGATGCTGCAGTGCCTCGGGGCAATACAGAGCAACCTCTGCCTCTCTTTATAGAGGTGTATAGAGGTGTATAGAGGTATATAGAGGTATATAGACATGTTACAGAGGCATTATAGAGATGTATAGAGGTGCTATAGAGGTGTATAGAAGTATATAGATGTGTTATAGAGGTGTATAGAGGTTTACAGAGGTGTATAGAGGTTTATAGAGGTGTATAGAGGTGTTATAGAGTTGTATAGAGGTGTATAGAGGTGTTATAGGGGTGTATAGAGGTGTTATAGAAGTGTAGAGAGGTATATAGACGTGTTATATAGGTGTTATAGAGTTGTATAGAGGTTACAGAGGTGTTATATAGGTGTTATAGAGGTATAAAGAGTTGTATAGAGGTGTATAGAGGTGTTATAGAGTTGTATAGAGGTTTTATTGAGGTGCATAGAGGTGTATAGACGTGTTATAGAGTTGTATAGAGGTGTATAGAGGTGTTATAGAGGTGTATAGAGCTGTTATAAAGGTGTATAGAGGGGTTATAGAGGTGTTATATAGGTGTATAGAGGTGTTATAGAGTTGTATAGAGGTGTATATAGGTGTTATAGAGTTGTATAGAGGCGTTATAAAGGTGTATAGAGTTGTATAAAGGTGTATAGAGTTGTATAGAGGTGTTATAGAGGTGTATAGAGGTGTTATAAAGGTGTATAGAGGAGTTATAGAGGTGTATAGAGGTGAATAGAGGTGTATAGAGTTGTATAGAGGTGTATAGAGGTGTATAGAGGTATTATAGAGGTGTATAGAGGTGTTATAAAGGTGTATAGAGGAGTTATAGAGGTGTATAGAGGTGTTATAGAGGTGTATAGAGGTGTTATAAAGGTGTATAGAGGAGTTATAGAGGTGTATAGAGGTGAATAGAGGTGTTATAGAGGTGTATAGAGGTGTTATAAAGGTGTATAGAGGTGTTATAGAGGTGGACCACGAGATAAAGCGAACTTGTACACTGATACACGATTTCACTGACTTTACGTTCACATTTAGGAGAATACCTACGTATGTGGTGTGTGAAGTGAGTATTCAGGGTTGCATGTGATCAGATGGAAACTGTAGCAGTGCTGATTTAGACTGCTTGAATGCTTGAATGCTTGAATGTGCATTTAAGGAAAATATTTACGCATTTACCAGTTATTTTTTTTGGCGTAGAATAAAAGCCACTTTCACCGTTCTGCATGTTTGCTAGTGTCAGCTCTCGTTTCAGCTGTGTAAAAGTTTGTACTTTGTACATTTAATTGTGAATGCTAAATGCTTAGCCAGCTAAGTTTGCTTGTAAAATTACCGTCACGTACCACAGGCTTCGAGACATCAAGGCACCAAGTCCTTTTCCTGATGCGCATGATAGTTTTTAACTTCTTACATTCAGCATTCAGATTTCCACGTCTGACTCTCAGACGTTTACTGTTCACTTCACATGGTTTAAGATGAATAACTGAGTAATTCACCAGGACATTAAGGGGTTAATGCTGTGGATAAATGTTAAAATGTTCTGTGTGTGTGTGTGTGTGTGTGTGTGAGCTAAGATCTAAGCAGTTGTGAAGTTTTGTGGGAGAAATTTGTGTCACCCGGAATGTGGGAAGGCTGTGTAAACAAAGACTAATAAAGACGTCTGAGGAGGAAAAAATGTTCATGTGGCTTTCAAGATTTATGGCAATAGACACTTCCTGTCTGCTCCTTATTCACACTCACGCACTCAATGGGCAAAAGAGGAGAAATGTTCATCACTGTTTGATGAAGAGATGTAGAGAGATGCTTCATGGCCCACTGAGAGAGAGAGAGAGAGAGAGAGAGAGAGAGACAGGTAGAGAAAGAAAGGTAGAGAAAGACAGAGAGAGACAGAGTGAGTAAGAGAGAGAGAGAGATTGGGAGAGACAGACAGAGAGAGAGAGAGATAGAGAGACAGATTGGGAGAAACAGGGAGAGAGAGACAGGTAGAGAAAGACAGAGAGAGGCAGAGTGAGTAAGAGAGAGAGAGAGAGAGAGATTGGGAGAAACAGGGAGAGAGAGACAGGTAGAGAAAGAGAGAGAGAGTGAGACAGATTGGGAGAGACAGGGAGAGACAGACAGGTAGAGAAAGAGAGGGAGAGATTGAAAGACAGAGAGACAGAGCGCGAGACAGGCAAGGAGAGACATTTAAACACTTTTGTTTTAAAACATTACATAAAAAATACATCATTTTTGTCATTATTTGAGAAAAAATAATCAATTAATCAATTAACCAATTAACTAATTAGCAGTGAAAAGTAAGACTGGCAGGTTGATGAACAGTAACGATCGTCTCTTTAACACTCCACATCATTTTAAAGAAATTCACGTTTTGTGTTAGCTGGTAATGTGTGTATTCTGCGGCTACTCGAGATTCTACTAAAGACTCAAACAACATCAGCAAGTGGACATTTTGAATTTCATTCCTGCACTGCTGGGATTTCAGAACAGCCACTTCAGCTTGTCCTAACAAAACGTTAGCAAGCTTACGCTCCCGTTGCCAAGAACGTCTATATCTACTACCAAAAATATACAGTGTCTTATTAAATGAAAACCCAAGTTTAGACCTCAGTTTATCAGGAAACACAAACAAAAGCACCAAGTGAAAACAATCACAAAACAGACGAAAAACATTTTCACTAGCATTACAAAAGGAACATGCTGGTAAAACTAACATATTAAATCTGGAAACAAAATTATTAGTGGCCACTGTACAGTGAATTATCCTCCACTGAAGATCTCCACTTCTCTGAACATCTCCACTTTCCTGAACATCTCCACTTCTCTGAACATCTCCTCTTCTCTGAACATCTCCTCTTCTCTGAACATCTCCACTTCTCTGAACATCTCCACTTCCCTGAAGATCTCCACTTCTCTGAACATCTCCACTTCCCTGAAGATCTCCACTTCCCTGAAGATCTCCACTTCTCTGAACATCTCCTCTTCTCTGAACATCTCCACTTCTCTGAACATCTCCTCTTCTCTGAACATCTCCACTTCCCTGAAGATCTCCACTTCTCTGAACATCTCCACTTCCCTGAAGATCTCCACTTCTCTGAACATCTCCACTTCTCTGAACATCTCCACTTCTCTGTGGTATTGGAGGCTTATAGAAGAGAAGGAGCGACCTCGTCAGAGGCGGAAAGATGAACCCTCTGTTTACTATCTACCCTTTCTCTTAATTATCTGTGATGAGCGTATTTTACACATGTATGATAAAAATCTTTTTGACTCACACTGCTACACTGCACCTTCTTACCTCAAACTGTGAGCATGTGCACTGGCCCACTTTCACACATCCTGCACTAATGTACAGTTAATATCTCTATTTTTATTTTCCTACATTTTTATATTTATGCTCATAGTTTTCATAGCTTTATAGTTTCTTTATATTTATAACTTTCTCTTCTCTCTTTTACTTCATTATCTTCATTATTCATAAGCACCAGTACACCAAGACAGATTCCTTGTACATGTAAACCCACGGTGCTCCTCAATAAAGGATTTTTCCAACAGATTGAAAATCTAAGACTTCATACCCCTTCAACAAAGAAACCTGGCCATTTCTATTCATTCCCAATTTTTTTGGTTTAACCTTTAAAACAGGAAAAGTCTGAGGCATCACACCATCATGAATAACATCGTTTAAAAAGAGCAATAATTCAGGAGGAAAAGAGGCTTTAAGACTATCAACAAAACCATCCATAATCCTTACAGTGCAAATCAAACTAATCGATAATTCTTATTATTCCTACTTTAGAGAGAATGGCAATAAATGAACTCAGTACAGATGATTGTATTTTCAACAAAGGATTAAAAAACATTATTCATTATTGTCTCTTATCATCTCTCAAGTCCTCATGCTCTCAGAACTGATGCATAACAATCTACATAAGACCATTTCTAATTATATGACTTTTCGATTAAAAACAACTGTCTGTCCAGCTTTACATTGGTCATGTTTTGAAGAAAAGTAAGGCTTGATTGCTATCCAAGGTGCTCTGTCTGTCCAATAAAGTAGCTTTTGCAGTGTTTGCGGTCTCATTGCCTTCATCAGTCTCATTGCCTTCATCAGTCTCATTGCCTTCATCAGTCTCATTGCCTTCATCTTTGACTCCACATGGATGAGGCCGTGTCCTTCCTCTGCCACAGGCAGGTAAAGAGCCCCAGGTGGAAGCCAATGGTGACCATTCCAGAGAAAATCTGTATCTTTAAGAAGAAATGTTTAGGAGGATTCAAAACTGTAAGCTTATGCCACAACACTGAAACTGCCAGATTGTTAATGACTGAACACCTTCCTCTGTACGAGAGTGCGGAAGAATCCATCTCCACCTCTGAACTCTTCCAATCACCCGCTCAGAAAGTCCTTCCCAATTCTTCTCCATACACTTATCAGTCCCAAAGTAAATCCCAAGGATTTTAAAGCCATCCCGGATCCAAGTACACTGCTGAGGAAGTGGAGGAAGTGGAGGAGCTTCTATTTCCCTCCAGTCTCCCATCAGTAATGTTTAATGTTGTACATTTCCCTAGTTTATACGAGCACCTGTCCAAGCAAGATGTTAAGTCGACTATATCATCAGAATTACGTACAGAAACAGTCACATCATCAGCATAAGCTGTAAGTTTACTGGAGTTACATCTGGGGAACCAGAAATGCCCACATCATTTAACTTATTCCTTCATGAAGCCGACAAAGGTTCAGCTGAAATGGCGTACAATAATCCAGAAAGTGGGCAGCGCTGTTTTACGTCAGGAACCATTAATTCTGAGCATACTGTAAATATTATTGTACAGCCGCTTAATAAGGGCCACAAAGTGTGACCCAAAACCAAAAGCCTCCAGAGTCTTACAAAGATACCAAAGATCCACCGTATCCAAGGCTTCTTCTTGATCAAGAGAAAAAATGTCTTTTCCCAACAGATATCAAATCTCTATTGGAAAACTGTTTGTTTAGGAATAAATGTGTTTGATCTTCATGAATTACACTTGATATATGACAGTATCTTCAAATCTACAGTGCCGATGTTTTAAAAGCCCTGAGTTTCCTTTTCTTTGGGAATTAGAGTTAAAACAGCTCTTAGACAACTGAGAGGAAGAATCCCCTGATTAATGCATTCCAGCAGAATGCATAAAAATCCTGTCCAATCAAATTCCCAAAGCATTTATAAAACTCCACTGTCAGGCCAGTCTGTCTCTCCCAGGAGACTTCCCAGGATTCAGCTCTAGAAATCTCAGAAAACTTAAGAGAGCTCTCGTTCTAAATCTTGTTCTGAAATTTGATTGCGATCACGTAAGAGCTCATCTACAGCTGATTCTTCATGATTCATCATTTCTCATAAAATGACAGAGGAGAGGTTAATTTCCTGACGATCACTTATTTCTCAGCCATTGAGAAGTTTGAAATAGTGAAGGTGCTTCTATGCTGTGGGGGAATCCATATCGTTTAAAGGAGTGTATCTGGCTCTAATTACGGCTCCTTTTCCTCTTTTCTGCAATAAATTCTTAGAAGAAATTTATTTCTTTCAATATCAGTGAGAGATGAATCATCATTATTGCTGTGAATATTTCACTGAAGGATGTTTTGTTCCTTCACTTTCTCTCTCAGGGCTCTAGTGCTGTGTGCAGTACACTGCGGACGAAACGTTTTTATCTGCACTTCGCTTGAATCCCACCCCTGACTTCACCATGAGAAACTCTCTCTCTCCTCGCTGAGCTTTCCAAAAAAAGATGACGAGCATAAATAAAAAGATAATGTTGAAGTGGATTATTATTAAAATGCCAGTATGAACAGTAAGATGGAATAAGAGAAACAGAAACAGTCAGAAATATAGATGTGATCAGACAAAACGTTTGGTGAAACAGAAACACCAGAAAATCCGCCCGGTTATTAGCTGCAACATAAAAGCGATCGAGTCTCGCCCCGGACGTTTCATTAGAATTTCGTTTGAGCCAGCTGGATTGTCAAACCCCTGGAAAGATATTTCTCCATAAATCAATACGACTATGATAATTAATTAAAGATCTCAGTGCTTCATCTGAACAAGGATGAGGTTCGTCATGACTCCTATCTACAGCTCGATCTGAAGTGCAGTTAAAATCACTCACTAACACAACGATCTGATACACCTTCAGAGAGTTTTTCCAAAAAGGATATACGTTCATATCCTATATACGGAGCATAAACATTAAAAAAAGAAATATTGTGAACACCTAAGGCAACATCCACTCGTGGAATCCGATCAGAAATGATCTCAGACGCAGAAGACGGAGTGTTTCCTCGCGGTTAAAGGAGCATTGCGACGCCTGCTCTCAGATTTATACACGACTATACACTATCCTTCCATTCAGTCATCACTGCATTTGATTTTAAACATCCACATGTCTCTTGTAATGAAATTATATCTGCTTTTTTTAGCTGTAAATATTCAAACAAAGCAGCATCTCTTTTTGTGTGTCTCTCGACAACCTTTAATATTAAAAGAGCCGATATTAAAGAAGTCATAGGGACGATAAACCGAGCTTCAAACAGCCACAGCACAAATACGACACACTCGTCCTAGTCTCAGTGATGTTTCACAAATCGAGTCTTCAGCCTCTTTCTTACAGCACACATGAATCTCCCGAGTTCCTCTAAAGCAGCTTTTCTCATGGCAATAGCACATGATTCACAGAAAAGCCTTAAATTTGGAAAATATGTTTCATGTTTTGTTCTCCTCTGATTTTCTGTACCATCAAGGAAAAGATTCAGCTGTTGAACTGTGCAGTAGGAAGCATTTGTTTTAAACGTGAAACTTCCTGGAGAGGTCGCATCGATATTGTCTCCACAGCTATCTGAATATTCGCTATCAGAATGATAAAGACGCCGGAGATCATCATTTTCCAGAGCATCTAACGCCACTGTGTGTTTCTGTGAGTCTAGGCTAGAGTTTACGAATCCATCAGATTCTTCACTCCCTCCAGCTCCACTTGCTCTCTGAAGTGCTTTAAATCCCTCGCGCCATCAACAGCACCGGCTTCTGCACCATCCTGGAGCTGGACCTCCACGCTAGCGCATTCGACATTTTCACTTTCATTCATAACACTGAATTATTACAAGTACTCACTGAATCAGCAGCAGGAAGAGAGTATAATCTTTACCCAATACTGTTTCACTGCAACACTCAAATCCTGATATTCAGCATCCAATAGCATGAAAAACTGTCTTCTAAAAGACATAATGTGTTTCAAATCTGGATTATTTAATCCCAGAGGAATCACCTCCACTGAGCTGACAAGTTGGACGTAGCGCACAAGAAGCGCTCAGGCGTATTGTTTGAAAGAATAAACTTTTTCGAGGGGTTGAATGAAAACATCTCTCAACTCAAAGCTCCACCGTAGCTAACGCTTTCGAAAAGATAAAAGATAATAACAGCATTATTCTTCCGTGACGCAGATAAAATGTTTCGTGCTCCAGTTTCATTTCCGATTGCTATCAAGCGATCTTCCCCTCACTCCGAATCATCTGGTCCACATTCACAGCCAAGCCGGGAAGTCAGGAGTCTGAGCCCAGAACCAGCACACACTCAGCACTACACACTACACACTACACACTACTGCACTACACACTACACACTCAGCACTACACACTACACACTACACACTACTGCACTACACACTACACACTACAGCACTACACACTACACACTACACACTACACACTACAGCACTACACACTACACACTACTGCACTACACACTACACACTCAGCACTACACACTACACACTACAGCACTACACACTACACACTACTGCACTACACACTACACACTACACACTACTGCACTACACACTACACACTCAGCACTACACACTACAGCACTACACACTACACACTACACACTCAGCACTACACACTACACACTACACACTACAGCACTACACACTACTGCACTACACACTACACACTCAGCACTACACACTACAGCACTACACACTACACTAGATCAGCACTACACACTACACACTACAGCACTACACACTCAGCACTACACACTACACACTACACACTCAGCACTACACACTACACACTACAGCACTACACACTACAGCACTACACACTACACACTCAGCACTACACACTACAGCACTACAGCACTACACACTACACACTCAGCACTACACACTACACACTACACACTCAGCACTACACACTACACACTACACACTCAGCACTACACACTACACACTACACACTACTGCACTACACACTACACACTCAGCACTACACACTACAGCACTACACACTACACACTCAGCACTACACACTACACACTACAGCACTACACACTACACACTACACACTCAGCACTACACACTACAGCACTACACACTACACACTACACACTCAGCACTACACACTACACACTACACACTACAGCACTACACACTACACACTACAGCACTACACACTACACACTACACACTACTGCACTACACACTACACACTTAGCACTACACACTACTGCACTACACACTACACACTACACACTACTGCACTACACACTACACACTCAGCACTACACACTACACACTACACACTACAGCACTACACACTACACACTACACACTCAGCACTACACACTACACACTACAGCACTACACACTACACACTACACACTACAGCACTACACACTACTGCACTACACACTACACACTCAGCACTACACACTACAGCACTACACACTACACTAGATCAGCACTACACACTACACACTACAGCACTACACACTCAGCACTACACACTACACACTACACACTCAGCACTACACACTACACACTACAGCACTACACACTACAGCACTACACACTACACACTCAGCACTACACACTACAGCACTACAGCACTACACACTACACACTCAGCACTACACACTACACACTACACACTCAGCACTACACACTACACACTACACACTCAGCACTACACACTACACACTACACACTACTGCACTACACACTACACACTCAGCACTACACACTACAGCACTACACACTACACACTCAGCACTACACACTACAGCACTACACACTACACACTACACACTCAGCACTACACACTACACACTACAGCACTACACACTACACACTACACACTACTGCACTACACACTACACACTTAGCACTACACACTACTGCACTACACACTACACACTACACACTACAGCACTACACACTACAGTACTACACACTCAGCACTACACACTACACACTACTGCACTACAGCACTACACACTACACACTTAGCACTACACACTACACACTACTGCACTACACACTACACACTACAGCACTACACACTACACACTACAGTACTACACACTACACACTCAGCACTACACACTACACACTACTGCACTACACACTACACACTACACACTACAGCACTACACACTACAGTACTACACACTCAGCACTACACACTACACACTACTGCACTACAGCACTACACACTACACACTTAGCACTACACACTACACACTACTGCACTACACACTACACACTACAGCACTACACACTACACACTACAGTACTACACACTACACACTCAGCACTACACACTACACACTACTGCACTACAGCACTACACACTCAGCACTACACACTCGAGCAGATCAGCACTACACACTACAGCACTACACACTACACTAGATCAGCACTACACACTACACACTACAGCACTACACACTCAGCACTACACACTACACACTACACACTCAGCACTACACACTACACACTACAGCACTACACACTACAGCACTACACACTACACACTCAGCACTACACACTACAGCACTACAGCACTACACACTACACACTCAGCACTACACACTACACACTACACACTCAGCACTACACACTACACACTACACACTCAGCACTACACACTACACACTACACACTACTGCACTACACACTACACACTCAGCACTACACACTACAGCACTACACACTACACACTCAGCACTACACACTACACACTACAGCACTACACACTACACACTACACACTCAGCACTACACACTACAGCACTACACACTACACACTACACACTCAGCACTACACACTACACACTACACACTACAGCACTACACACTACACACTACAGCACTACACACTACACACTACACACTACTGCACTACACACTACACACTTAGCACTACACACTACTGCACTACACACTACACACTACACACTACTGCACTACACACTACACACTCAGCACTACACACTACACACTACACACTACAGCACTACACACTACACACTACACACTCAGCACTACACACTACACACTACAGCACTACACACTACACACTACACACTACAGCACTACACACTACTGCACTACACACTACACACTCAGCACTACACACTACAGCACTACACACTACACTAGATCAGCACTACACACTACACACTACAGCACTACACACTCAGCACTACACACTACACACTACACACTCAGCACTACACACTACACACTACAGCACTACACACTACAGCACTACACACTACACACTCAGCACTACACACTACAGCACTACAGCACTACACACTACACACTCAGCACTACACACTACACACTACACACTCAGCACTACACACTACACACTACACACTCAGCACTACACACTACACACTACACACTACTGCACTACACACTACACACTCAGCACTACACACTACAGCACTACACACTACACACTCAGCACTACACACTACAGCACTACACACTACACACTACACACTCAGCACTACACACTACACACTACAGCACTACACACTACACACTACACACTACTGCACTACACACTACACACTTAGCACTACACACTACTGCACTACACACTACACACTACACACTACAGCACTACACACTACAGTACTACACACTCAGCACTACACACTACACACTACTGCACTACAGCACTACACACTACACACTTAGCACTACACACTACACACTACTGCACTACACACTACACACTACAGCACTACACACTACACACTACAGTACTACACACTACACACTCAGCACTACACACTACACACTACTGCACTACAGCACTACACACTCAGCACTACACACTCGAGCAGATCAGCACTACACACTACTGCACTACACACTACAGCACTACACACTACACACTACACACTACACACTCAGCACTACACACTACACACTACACACTCAGCACTACACACTACACACTACTGCACTACACACTACAGCACTACACACTACACACTCAGCACTACACACTACAGCACTACACACTACACACTACACACTACTGCACTACACACTACAGCACTACTGCACTACAGCACTACACACTCAGCACTACACACTACAGCACTACACACTACACACTCAGCACTACACACTACACACTACACACTACAGCACTACACACTACAGCACTACAGCACTACACACTACACACTCAGCACTACACACTACACACTACACACTCAGCACTACACACTACACACTACACACTACACACTCAGCACTACACACTACACACTACAGCACTACAGCACTACACACTACACACTACACACTCAGCACTACACACTACTGCACTACACACTACTGCACTACACACTACACACTACAGCACTACACACTACACTAGATCAGCACTACACACTACACACTACAGCACTACACACTACAGCACTACACACTACACTAGATCAGCACTACACACTACACACTACAGCACTACACACTACACTAGATCAGCACTACACACTACAGCACTACACACTACACACTACAGCACTACACACTACAGTACTACACACTACACACTCAGCACTACACACTACACACTACTGCACTACAGCACTACACACTCAGCACTACACACTCGAGCAGATCAGCACTACACACTACTGCACTACACACTACAGCACTACACACTACACACTCACCACTACACACTACACACTACACACTCAGCACTACACACTACACACTACTGCACTACACACTACAGCACTACACACTACACACTCAGCACTACACACTACACACTACACACTACAGCACTACACACTACACACTACAGCACTACACACTACACACTACACACTACTGCACTACACACTACACACTTAGCACTACACACTACTGCACTACACACTACACACTACACACTACTGCACTACACACTACACACTCAGCACTACACACTACACACTACACACTACAGCACTACACACTACACACTACACACTCAGCACTACACACTACACACTACACACTACACACTACAGCACTACACACTACTGCACTACACACTACACACTCAGCACTACACACTACAGCACTACACACTACACTAGATCAGCACTACACACTACACACTACAGCACTACACACTCAGCACTACACACTACACACTACACACTCAGCACTACACACTACACACTACAGCACTACACACTACAGCACTACACACTACACACTCAGCACTACACACTACAGCACTACAGCACTACACACTACACACTCAGCACTACACACTACACACTACACACTCAGCACTACACACTACACACTACACACTCAGCACTACACACTACACACTACACACTACTGCACTACACACTACACACTCAGCACTACACACTACAGCACTACACACTACACACTCAGCACTACACACTACAGCACTACACACTACACACTACACACTCAGCACTACACACTACACACTACAGCACTACACACTACACACTACACACTACTGCACTACACACTACACACTTAGCACTACACACTACTGCACTACACACTACACACTACACACTACAGCACTACACACTACAGTACTACACACTCAGCACTACACACTACACACTACTGCACTACAGCACTACACACTACACACTTAGCACTACACACTACACACTACTGCACTACACACTACACACTACAGCACTACACACTACACACTACAGTACTACACACTACACACTCAGCACTACACACTACACACTACTGCACTACAGCACTACACACTCAGCACTACACACTCGAGCAGATCAGCACTACACACTACTGCACTACACACTACAGCACTACACACTACACACTACACACTACACACTCAGCACTACACACTACACACTACACACTCAGCACTACACACTACACACTACTGCACTACACACTACAGCACTACACACTACACACTCAGCACTACACACTACAGCACTACACACTACACACTACACACTACTGCACTACACACTACAGCACTACTGCACTACAGCACTACACACTCAGCACTACACACTACAGCACTACACACTACACACTCAGCACTACACACTACACACTACACACTACAGCACTACACACTACAGCACTACAGCACTACACACTACACACTCAGCACTACACACTACACACTACACACTCAGCACTACACACTACACACTACACACTACACACTCAGCACTACACACTACACACTACAGCACTACAGCACTACACACTACACACTACACACTCAGCACTACACACTACTGCACTACACACTACTGCACTACACACTACACACTACAGCACTACACACTACACTAGATCAGCACTACACACTACACACTACAGCACTACACACTACAGCACTACACACTACACTAGATCAGCACTACACACTACACACTACAGCACTACACACTACACTAGATCAGCACTACACACTACAGCACTACACACTACACACTACAGCACTACACACTACAGTACTACACACTACACACTCAGCACTACACACTACACACTACTGCACTACAGCACTACACACTCAGCACTACACACTCGAGCAGATCAGCACTACACACTACTGCACTACACACTACAGCACTACACACTACACACTCACCACTACACACTACACACTACACACTACACACTACTGCACTACACACTACAGCACTACTGCACTACAGCACTACACACTCAGCACTACACACTACAGCACTACACACTACACACTACACACTCAGCACTACACACTACACACTACACACTCAGCACTACACACTACACACTACTGCACTACACACTACAGCACTACACACTACACACTCAGCACTACACACTACACACTACACACTACACACTACACACTCAGCACTACACACTACACACTACAGCACTACACACTACAGCACTACAGCACTACACACTACACACTACACACTCAGCACTACACACTACAGCACTACACACTACACACTCAGCACTACACACTACAGCACTACAGCACTACACACTACACACTACACACTCAGCACTACACACTACACACTACAGCACTACACACTACAGCACTACACACTACACACTACAGCACTACACACTACACACTACTGCACTACACACTACTGCACTACACACTACTGCACTACACACTACACACTACAGCACTACACACTACACTAGATCAGCACTACACACTACACACTACAGCACTACACACTACAGCACTACACACTACACACTACAGCACTACACACTACACACTACAGCACTACACACTACACACTACAGCACTACACACTACACTAGATCAGCACTACACACTACACACTACAGCACTACACACTACACACTACAGCACTACACACTACACTAGATCAGCACTACACACTACACACTACAGCACTACACACTACACTAGATCAGCACTACACACTACAGCACTACACACTACACACTACAGCACTACACACTACACTAGATCAGCACTACACACTACACACTACAGCACTACACACTACACACTACACTAGATCAGCACTACACACTACACACTACAGCACTACACACTACACTAGATCAGCACTACACACTACACACTACAGCACTACACACTACACTAGATCAGCACTACACACTACACACTACAGCACTACACACTACACACTACAGCACTACACACTACACTAGATCAGCACTACACACTACACACTACAGCACTACACACTACAGCACTACACACTACACTAGATCAGCACTACACACTACAGCACTACACACTACACTAGATCAGCACTACACACTACACACTACTGCACTACACACTACACTAGATCAGCACTACACACTACACACTACAGCACTACACACTACACTACAGCACTACACACTACACTAGATCAGCATTACACACTACACACTACAGCACTACACACTACACACTACAGCACTACACACTACACACTACACACTACAGCACTACACACTACACACTACACTACAGCACTACACACTACACTAGATCAGCACTACACACTACACACTACTGCACTACACACTACACACTACAGCACTACACACTACACTAGATCAGCACTACACACTACACACTACTGCACTACACACTACACACTACACACTACTGCACTACACACTACACACTACACTAGATCAGCACTACACACTACAGCACTACACACTACACACTACACACTACTGCACTACACACTACAGCACTACACACTACACACTACACACTACACACTACTGCACTACACACTACACACTACACTAGATCAGCACTACACACTACACACTACTGCACTACAGCACTACACACTACACTAGATCAGCATTACACACTACACACTACTGCAGAGCGAATAGTCATGCTGGAAGGAGAGAAAAAGAGAAAAGTAAGTTTCAGTCTCTCATTCATTCACTCATTCACACGCTCCCCACATTCACTCTGCACATGCGCCCGAGAGAGAGAGAGAGAGAGAGAGAGAGAGACTGTGAGAGACACGGAGACAGACGGGGAGAGAAAGACAGAGAGAGAGAGGGAGAGAGAGACAGAAAAAGAGAGAAAGAGGGAGAGAAAGATTGAAAGACAGAGTGAGTGGGAGGGAGAGAGGGAGAGAAAGACAGAGAGAGAGTAAGAGACAGACTGGGAGAGATGGAGAGAAAGACTGAAAGAGAGAGTGAATGAGAGAGACAGATAGGTAGAGGGAGATAGTGAGAGAGAGAGACAAAGAGAGAGAGAGACAGGGAGTAACAAAGAGAGAGAGAGAGAGAGAAAGCACACATAGAACTGAATAGAATTGAGTAAGAGAAAGAGTGAGTGAGAGACAGATGGACAGAAAGACAGAAAGAGAGAGAGAGAGGGAGATAAAGAGACAGACTGGTAGAGAGAGAGAGAGAGTGGGAGAAAGACAGAGAGAGAGAGAGGGAGATAAAGAGACAGACTGGTAGAGAGAGAGAGAGAGAGAGAGAGGGAGGGAGAGAGAGGGAGAGAGAGATGAATAAGTTATGAGATGTGTGATATTTAATGTGTACTTTTACACACTGTTTTGATTATTGGTTATATTTGTGTATTAAAATGACAGAAGTCGTTGCCATGGTTACACTTATCTAACATAACACATCCTGCAGTCAGTATACAGAACCTGATTTATCAGAAAGATAAAAAAATATCAAAAATATCAGAAAGAATTAGTTTTTCATGAGAATGTAATCTAGCCCAGGTCGGTCTCGTCGCTGTGTGCAGCGCTAGAGGAGATTAAAGGGTTAAGGGAACAGTTTTACTCGCAGACAGACAGATTAACAATCCGCTATCCTGTACATCATCACATCTGTACATCATCACATCTGTACATCACATCTGTACATCGTCACATCTGTACATCATCACATCTGTACATCGTCACATCTGTACATCGTCACATCTGTACATCACATCTGTACATCGTCACATCTGTACATCATCACATCTGTACATCACATCTGTACATCATCACATCTGTACATCACATCTGTACATCGTCACATCTGTATATCACATCTGTACATCATCACATCTGTACATCATCACATCTGTACATCACCACATCTGTACATCATACAATGCATCATCACTAGCTCAGAGCTAACTCGTGCTAGCAGTGTGAGATGAGCTTAGCTTACTTAGCGCACAGAGGAACTAATATTCACAAAAGTCTCTTCAGTCTGCATGTGTAACGTCGGATCGTCCACATCGGCATGGAGATAAATAAAGCAAAGTGAGGAGAAGACGAGCCACACGGGGGCCCGATATCGATACCCGCCTGGTTCTGATCCACATCCTCTTCCCCTCTCTCACTCCCCTGAAGTCAATTTTACGCTCTGTAAGTTTAATAGGAAAGTCAGTAGCCCTGAAGCGTTACTCCATTGAAGTGGTGTGAAAGCTCGTTAAAGTCCAGCGAGGACAATAAATTCCCTCTCGTCCTCACTGACACGCTAACGACAGCGAGGACCTCACACCATTATTCATCGCGATAGAGAGAGAACAGTACGCCCTCTACGCTAACCGCGTTAACCCCTGACGTTTAAGCAACATTCAGCGTGTCAGTGTAATGATTTGGGACGTAGCCGCAGCCGGAGTCTCGTGGTCGTGACTGGGAAAGCTTTGTTGTGGCCGCTAATTGCTTTGCTGGCTACTTAACACAACATGCTACTTCGACCTGCCATTTAGCGCACGAGCGTGCGGTTTTGGGACGTAGCCCGTGATTGTGTGTGATTGGCTGGCGCTCTTTTGATGACATCATCTCATGGCTGGCTGTCAGAACACTCCTCTGAACAGTAGCTGATTTAAACACACACACAGCCATTCACGTTTCACTTCCACCACGTTTTTGGAAGCGTCCCAGCAGCAGGAGCGAGCGAGTGAGCGAGTTTTCCTCCTATCGTAACCGCGCCGTGCCAGTTTGGATTTCCCGTGACCAGACGCGGTGCCCCAGCAGTCATTTCCCGAAAGACGTTTACACGAAACGCCAGGAGTGTTTGAGTTTTAGGGGCCGCGTTCGTTTCTGCAAATACCACAGCAGGTGACGGCTGAGTCTTAAATCGAGCCAGAGAAGAAACGCTGCCTAAGAAAACAACATCGAGATCCTCACCCACACACACACACAGACGCACACACACACACACACACACGCCTTCCACGACTTAAAAAAAAAGCAGCAAATCATCCTGAACTCCGGAGCGAGTGGAAACTGAGTCACCTTTTACCATCAGGCTTTAGAGTGGATTTTACTGTCACACCCTTTAACCTTCCTGCTGAAGTGCTCACTACACTGCACCCTTCACATCCCGCTCTTAAAGCGCCTCGTCCTCTCGCTCGCGGTCCGGTCACGATGATTCCTCCTCACGCTGTACCACATCCTGCACAGTAAAGTGTGCTGTGAATTCTGTAACAGTGTGTGTGACAGCGCGGGTCTCCGTTTCCGATTATACGATGAAGATCCTCTAACGATAGACCTGTGATTAAAGAACGTCACGTCATTAATCAGCGTGATCCGGAAACCAGCTGGTGCAGGAAATAAACACACACACACACACACACACTCTTCACAGTGAGCTCTGAGGAGGTTTTTCTCTCCATTAGCGTGTTTCCTTTACGCTTCTCCATCAACGCTACCGTATCTGTAGCCGCGCCGTGAGTCTGCCGTCGTCCTATTGGTGGATTTTAAACGAGTGCCGTAGCACTCTCTGTCTCTCTCTCTCGCTCTCTCTCTCCATCTCTCTGTCTTTCTCTCTGTCTGTCTGTCTCTCTCTCTCGCTCTGTTTGTATCTCTCCCTCTCTCTGTTTCTCTCTCTGTCTTTCTCTCTGTCTCTCTCCCTCTGTCTGTCTCTCTCTTGCTCTCTGTCTCTCTCACTCTCTCTTTGTATCTCTCTCTCTCTCTCTCTCTCCCTCTGTCTCTCTCTGTCTCCCTCTTTGTCTCTGTCTCTCTCTCTTGCTCTCTCTCTATTTGTGTCTCTCTCTTTGTCTCTCTCTGTCTGTCTATCTGTCTCTCTGTCTCTGTCTCTTTTTCTCTCTCGGTTAATAATCACAGTGACTCTAGCTAATCATGGGTGTCTGTGACTCTTCTTTAGGAAGTGAAAGAGTTTAAGGCTTTGGGCTCCTGAGCAGAAGGTCATGAGTTCAGATCCCAGCGCTTCCTCACATCCATGCGTGTGTCCTTGAGCAAGACCTTAACTCCTCATCTGCTCAGTTTTATCCTGTTTCAAAGCAAATGTCTTACTGCGTAACATTTTTCTGACCGCTTGGTTGGGTGTTCATCAGGGGAGAGAGCTGAGCGCTCTGCGTTTCATGAACAGAACGTGAGGATTATTTACAGCTCGCGTTTGAGGAAGCTTATTTAACATGTCGAAGCTGTAGATTAAGATCTAGCGGCGTCTTTAGCAGACAATATAAACAGTAACGCAGTGACAGACTCACAGGCGAGGACTCACACTAAACTCATCAGCTGCGGTGGATACACTCATCACGCTGTCAGACGGATACACTCATCACGCTGTCAGACTGATACACTCATCACGCTGTCAGACGGATACACTCATCACGCTGTCAGACTGATACACTCATCACGCTGTCAGACGGATACACTCATCACGCTGTCGGACGGATACACTCATCACGCTGTCGGACTGATACACTCATCACGCAGTCGGACGGATACACTCATCACGCTGTCGGACGGATACACTCATCACGCTGTCGGACGGATACACTCATCACGCTGTCAGACTGATACACTCATCACGCTGTCAGACTGATACACTCATCACGCTGTCAGACGGATAACTCATCACGCTGTCAGACTGATACACTCATCACGCTGTCGGACGGATACACTCATCACGCTGTCGGACTGATACACTCATCACGCAGTCGGACGGATACACTCATCACGCTGTCGGACGGATACACTCATCACGCTGTCGGACGGATACACTCATCACGCTGTCAGACTGATACACTCATCACGCTGTCAGACTGATACACTCATCACGCTGTCGGACTGATACACTCATCACGCTGTCGGACTGATACACTCATCACGCTGTCAGGCGGATACACTCATCACGCTGTCAGGCGGATACACTCATCACGCTGTCGGACTGATACACTCATCACGCTGTCGGACGGATACACTCATCACGCTGTCGGACGGATGCACTCATCACGCTGTCAGACGGATACACTCATCACGCTGTCAGACGGATACACTCATCACGCCGTCAGACGGATACACTCATCACGCTGTCAGATGGATAACTCAGCAGCACCTCGTACAGCTCCATGGACTAATTTGATGAGATAATATGTGTATATAAGGTTTAGGGGTGTAAGCCGTACACTCATCACGCTGTCAGACTGATACACTCATCACGCAGTCGGACGGATACACTCATCACGCTGTCGGACGGATACACTCATCACGCTGTCGGACGGATACACTCATCACGCTGTCGGACGGATACACTCATCACGCTGTCGGACTGATACACTCATCACGCTGTCGGACTGATACACTCATCACGCTGTCAGGCGGATACACTCATCACGCTGTCAGGCGGATACACTCATCACGCTGTCAGGCGGATACACTCATCACGCTGTCAGACTGATACACTCATCACGCCGTCAGACGGATGCACTCATCACGCCGTCAGACGGATACACTCATCACGCCGTCAGACGGATACACTCATCACGCTGTCAGGCGGATACACTCATCACGCTGTCAGGCGGATACACTCATCACGCTGTCAGACTGATACACTCATCACGCAGTCGGACGGATACACTCATCACGCTGTCGGACGGATACACTCATCACGCTGTCGGACGGATACACTCATCACGCTGTCGGACTGATACACTCATCACGCTGTCGGACTGATACACTCATCACGCTGTCAGGCGGATACACTCATCACGCTGTCAGACTGATACACTCATCACGCCGTCAGACGGATACACTCATCACGCTGTCAGGCGGATACACTCATCACGCTGTCAGGCGGATACACTCATCACGCTGTCAGACTGATACACTCATCACGCTGTCGGACAGATGCACTCATCACGCCGTCAGACGGATACACTCATCACGCCGTCAGGCGGATACACTCATCACGCTGTCAGGCGGATACACTCATCACGCTGTCAGGCGGATACACTCATCACGCTGTCAGACGGATACACTCATCACGCTGTCAGACGGATAACTCATCACGCTGTCAGACGGATACACTCATCACGCTGTCGGACGGATACACTCATCACGCTGTCAGATGGATAACTCAGCAGCACCTCGTACAGCTCCATGGACTAATTTGATGAGATAATATGTGTATATAAGGTTTAGGGGTGTAAGCCGTAGACAAAGCAGCTTCGTTCGGCTCAGATGTCTCGAATGTTTGTGGGTTCCTTCGTTCCAGACGTGCCGCATGTGATCCGCGCGGCAGCCCGTTTTTAAAGACGGCTGTGATGTGGCGAGAGAACTGAGGTGTTTTCAGCTGGAATTGAGCTTTTGATCGGTTTTAGTTGTCCGTCATCACTTAAACGTGTTTACACGAGCCAAACCGCCGCTGAAGAAAAACACAAAGAGACGTGAGCGCTTACACACATCCCCCTTCCCTGTTTGTCGATCGCACGCTACAAATCATATAGCAAATTTAAAGCGACGCTCTGCACCTGGAAATAATGTTTTCTGTGTGACATCACCATCTGCAGCAGAGCGGGATCACGCTAGGCGCATAGAAAAGTCTTGGAGGAGAACTTCACCTTCAGAGTTCCTGAGTTCCCTCCGCTCTGCAGGAACCGGGACTGACGCTGAGCAGCACGGAGAACACGCAGGACGCCACGCTGAAGCTGTCTCAATCTATACTGCTCACAAATCTGTGAAAAGAAACGTTCTGCTTTTCCACTCGTACCGCTGAGACACGCTTGCTGGGGTTAGTCTTTCTGTAAAGCTCATGAGCAGCCTCGATATTTATGATTTTATAATCATGCCTCATGATCAGACCTGCGCACCAGCACACCGATCTCCAGTTTTAGCTCCATACATTAAAGCTAAACCTGTGTCAGGTTCATGATTAGCTAAAGGGCTTTAATAGCGATCGTTGTGTTTGTTATGATCTCGTATGTGAACTTCTGTTATAAGAGCCCGCTTCTTGTGATTTTATTTTACGCATTTTTTTGTTGAAATGGTTCAGAATGGTTTCATTTGTTCGCTCCAGATAGAGTTTAAAAGAGTTTAAGTTTAAAACTTAGCATTCATAACCCATAAAACTTTGCTCTGTAGAGGATGATTGAGCTAAAGACGGTGTACTTGTGCTGCCTCTCGTCACGTTTTATCCCCGGTTTAAAGAGCGTAAGCAGCTGTGACATCACCGCTGACACCACACACTCCGTCACTCTTACACTCTTACACATCTCATCAGTTAAACAGGAACATGAGGGATAGAGAACTGAAGGTCCGTCTCACACACACGGCACATTCTTTTACCCCAGCATGGGGCACGCTGTGGGGGTGGGGAGCGGAGTAGAGGCTGTAGAATCTGCTGTGATGAGCTAACGGGGTAAAATACTGGCTATGGGGGTAAGATGATTCTACTTTCTGACTCTCGCAGAGCTGCAAATCGGAAAAGCCGCTCTCTGAAACCGAAGCGTCCGAGCCGCCCGCCCTCCTGCGCTCTGATTGGCCGGTAGAGAGAATGGATTCGCCTGCTGTTCTGAAAGACTGTAAAAGCTCAGACGTTGTTTCAGAAGCAGTTCTGCCGGAGCACACACCGGGTTCAGGAGAGGCGTGGCCTGGGAGGAGCGAGGTTCAGGAGAGGCGTGGCCTGGGAGGAGCGAGTGCTGACCCCTCTGTAATGAGAGGGCAGTTCAGTGATTAAAGAGGCGCTAATGTGGGAAATTGGAGGCCATTAACTAAAGGAAAAGCCAGATTAGTCCCCTGAGACTTCCTCCTTTATCTCCCTGCTCTCTCAGCAGGGGAGGAAGATGGAAAGATAAAGAGAAACACACACACACACAGAGAGAGAGAGAGAGAGAGAGAGAGAGAGAGAGAGAGAGTTTAAAGAGATGTGAGGGTGTTTAAGTGGTACAAAGAGCCGTGCTGAGAGCTGCAAGTGGACATACAATGTTTCAGACCCAGATAACACCGACACACTCCAAAGACCTTCATCATCACTCTTTATTCAGTCTCATGTATCATCATAAGCTTTCAGCATCATTTATCACCATGACAACACCTCAATCAAATTATTTACAGTGCTGTGCAAAAGTCTTAGGTGTTGTATTTTTTTAGTACAATCTTTGTTATAGATGTTTATTTTCTGACTTCTACATTATTGATTCAGTACAAAAACATTTTAGATTCCAAACATTAGTTTTCCAGCACAAAATGAAACGTTACAGAAAAATGTTTGTATGTCAGTAAAGAAAGCAGCAGATTCCATAAGAGACACTTTTCAGATAAAAACATAATGAAGGCTGCTGGGTTTCGCTGCAGAAATAAGAAGCGAGTCGACAGTCAAAGTCTCCAGAAGAACTGTGGCTGCTTCTGCAAGATGCTCAGTAACACTTCCAGCTCATTTCCTTATAAAACTGCACACACTGCACCTCAGATACTGTTTATTTATTTAAAGTGAAGGATCGTCACATTAAATACTGACTTTGTCAGTCAGTCAGTTATTTATAAAGCACATTTAAAAACAACAGCTGTTGGCCAAAGTGCTGTACAAAATTGAAGCATATACCAAAAATACAGCAGTAAACACAGAACACAGCAACAGATACGCTATAGTACACTACAGTCATGCCACTGCGCTGAC
>NC_069711.1:35081560-35101560 GCF_027358585.1 Pangasianodon hypophthalmus | reverse complement strand
CGAAGTGAGACGTTTTTTATACTAATTATTTCCTGATTAACCTGTTCTCACTAACGATGGGTGGAGAAGTTGCTCTGATTTTGAGGCGTGTTGTCCGGTGGGAACTTTTACTAGACCTCCGATTTTATTTCCAACCTGTTCTATTAATTCATTCATTTATTTATTTTATCTTTTCTCTCACTGCATCAAAGATGTTCCCTACGTAGGCACCCACCTCTAAAAGGAACACAGGGAATGGAACAATATTTACACACACACACACACACACACACACACACTCACAGGATGTTCTGGAGACTCAGACCACACTCATTCGTTCTCTCTTGTTTCATTTTTCTTTGCAATTAAAAACAGGAGCAGTGATAACACGCTGATAGACTGCATTCTAACTCCTCTAACTCTCTCTCTCTCTCTCTCTCTCTCTCTCTCTTTCTGTCTCCTGGTATTTTATTCAGATGTTTTGTGGAGTTAATGATCTCCTCTGAGCTCCAGAACACAGTGTGATGTGATTAAAGCTCCTCCGTTTACACACACGGCCGTGTTCGGAGCTGTGAGGTGGGAAGTCTCTCCCTGAACTAATAATACATCTAAACACCATACTTAGTACAGCAGTGTGTGTGTGTGTGTGTGTGTGTGTGTGTGTGTGTGTGCGTGTGTGTGTGTGTGCGTGTGTGTGTGTGTGTGTGTGTGTGTTGGCAGCAGCACTCAGCACCTCTGCTTTGCTTCTCTTACAGCTCTGTCTGTTTCAGTCGTTTATCTCCATTTCCATCTACATCACCTCACATTCTAATCATTAATATCTCCTTTATTTATATAACACCTGTCTCACTCTCTGTCTCACTCTCTGTCTCACTCTCTGTCTGTCTCTCTCACTCTCTGTCTGTCTGTCTCTCTCTCTCTCTCTCTAACTCTCTATCTGTCTGTCTCTCTCTCTCTCTCTCTTTAACTCTCTGTCTGTCTCTCTTTCTGTCTATCTATCTCTCTAACTCTCTATCTGTCTGTCTCTCTCTCTCTCTCTCTTTAACTCTCTGTCTGTCTCTCTTTCTGTCTATCTATCTCTCTAACTCTCTATCTGTCTGTCTCTCTTTCTGTCTCTCTGTCTTTCACTTTTTCTGTCTGTCTGTCTGTCTGTCTCTGTCTGTCTGTCTCTCTTTAACTGTTTCACTGCCTTTGTTTGTTTTCTTCTCTCTCTCTCTCTCTCTCTCTCTCTCTCTCTCTCTGTCTATTTGTTTATCTTTAACTGTTTCACTGTCTTTGTCTGTCTGTCTGTCTGTCTCTCTCTCTCTCTCTCTCTCATCTTTAACTGTTTCACTGTCTGTGTCTGTCTGTCTGTCTGTCTCTCTCTCTCTCTCTCTCTCTCATCTTTAACTGTTTCACTGCCTTTGTTTGTTTTCTTCTCTCTCTCTCTCTCTCTCTCTATATATATATGTATATATATATATATCAGTCTATCTCTTTATCTTTAACTGTTTCACTCTCTCTCTCTCTCTCTCTCTCTCTCTCTTTCTTTCTCTCTCTATATATATATTGGTCTATCTGTTTGTCTTTAACTGTTTCACTGTCTCTCTCTCTCTGTTTTATGCCACATTATAATTTCTGTATTTTTTTTCTCAGTGTTTTTTTTTCTCAGGTTTGATTTAGTGTGTGTGTGTGTGTGTGTGTGTGTGTGTGTTCATCATGCTCTCCTCTCATTACTGGGGATTATTCAGAAACAGAAAGTTCCTCAGTGCAGGCTGTTTAGTGTCAGACTGTAAATGTCATTTTTTGATGTTCCTCCCTGCTGAACCCTGACGTTCCTCCTCCTCCACCATCACCTCGTGATTCACGCCGCCGCATGCCATTCTTTTTTTGGGCAGTGACATCGGGAACGTAACAGCACATTTCACATGCGAGAGAAAAAAAAGGCCTGGTGTTGTGTTTAAGCTAATCCTCCTCGCTCCGCTTAAACAGGCAGCATAAACACATTTCAGCGTGATTTATGCCCTCGGCACCTCACCGAAAAGCCGCCGCGCTCGGTTTCACCCTGAAGTCTGCCAGAGTTGGAGTGTGTGCAGTAATTACACACAGTTTAACCGCCACATTCTGCTGCTTAACGAAACATGACCGAGGATTTGTAGCATGAGCGAGCACACTAACTATCAAAGAGCACTTCTAAATCCGGCCTTGTTCTTTAACTCATCTGTGCTGTGAGGATAAACACACAGGCGCGGAGTGGACGGGTTCAGCCCCCTGCGTTTAAGGACGCTTTACACACCGCTCAGCAGTCTGATGGTGCTAATGTTCATTAACTAAGTGAAAGGGTTGAAAAGGGAAAGAAAAAGGACCACGTGTGCTAGTCACGTTTTATTACGAGGTTTGATAAATGTCGTTTATCTGAGGCCATCAGACGTGTCATTCACACACCACCAATCATAACAAGGCTTCAGTTCAGTCACGTCATTGTTACGTCTGCGGTAGCGTCATAAAGCTGCGTCATAACATACCGTGGTTTTTACACGCGATATGTCAGAGATACGTTTAACAAAACATCCCAGCAATGAGAAAAAAACAAGAAAGAAACGATGAGACGAGGAAAGAAGCGTCCTGCGGTAGGAGGAGCCGGGATTCCTGTTTTTCACACGTGTTGTTGTGTGACAGTTTCTATGCAGTATGTCATAATACAAACACGTCACGTGCTAAACAGAGTGCATTCAAAACGTTTATCTTTTATCACCATTCCACTTACAGCCACTAAACCCTTATTCAGACGGGATTAGTGTTCCATGTGGAGGTGTGTCCTGTAATTATTCCCGGAGTATCTCTGGGATTTTAATCTGATTCCGTTGTGTGATTAATTTGTTAACGGTCTGCACGTACGCAGCGTTAACATTGTTCCCGTCTATAAACTGCGCAGTAGAAATAACTCCAGGTGATATTTATCCCGTCTGAGCTCACATGATGTCTCTGTGATTTATACACAGAACACTAATCCCGTCCTCCGACTACATTACTGAGCACACACACACACACACACACACACACCCGTCCGGGAAACTAACCCCGTCTGAATAGTACTCTAACGTCACTTCAACCTCAGAGCTGACGAAGTTAACGTATGTTTTCTTGTAGTTTATTTAGTATTGATGTTTTTTTTTACTGCTTTATTTGAACTGTTCTGATTTATGGCTGTTAACACTGACACTGCTTTCATTTAAAGTGTGTAAAGATGCAACACATATGTGAAGGCGCTTTAGATGATGATTGTTATAAGAAAGAAGATGATGCAGGATTACACACACACACCACGTGTGCTCTCTGCTCTACTGACACTCTGCTTTCCTTTAACAGCTCATCGTTAACCCGGTGTTTAGCCAGCGCTCATGTTCTACGCTATACATCACGGATATAAATAATCTGCGTGAAAAGCTTGTGCCAGGAGTTTGACTTCAGTTGATGAAAATCTCCCAGTGCATAAGTTGTGTAATCAGTCACAGCGGGGGGGAACACACTCTGCTCCGTGCCTCGCCTACACACCCACGCCTGCCAGGAATCCCGGCTCAGATGGTGCTGATGATGGATGGCGTCGTCCCTCATAAACCCCGCTGTAAACACTCGACTCTCTCCAGCGTGGGCTCGTTATGGTGGAAATGTTTGGCCTGTTGACGCTCCTCGCTCGCACTCGACATGAAGAACTCCTTTAAAATCGATTCTGTTGGGTAAATGAGGCGTTGTGTTTGGATGATGCTGGCCATGTTTTAGATCACAGCGGTGTCGAGTTCACTGAAGTGTTGGAGCTGTGATGATCTATCAGTATGACTTGTGTAAGGAACCTCGGGAACGCGCTCTGAGTGGAGGTGTTGAGCTAGCTAGCTGTCTGTAGGTGAGCTTTTTCGTGTAATAATGCCATTAATGTGTTGAATGCATTATTTATACAACGCTGCCAAGCTAGCTGTGTGTTTGTGTTTACTACTCCATCCACAGCGCCTCATTAGAACACTACCTGGCTTCACTCGTGCGAATTCCAGGAGGTTATAATGGGAATTTTGCCAGAAGATTTATTCAGACATTTGCCAGATCATGTCCAATAACATGCAGGTACATTTTCTGTCCAAACTCCCTGGAATTTGCACCACTGAAGCTCGGTAGTGTTCTCATGAGGGGCTGATCTGATATGCAGTAAAACACATCACACCCTCTTCCACGTACACGAGCTCACAGACGTCCACGATTGGCTAGCGTCGCTGTGATTGACAGGGGAGAGAGAATAAGCTCCTCCCACCGGACAGCACCAACAGTTTTGCTCTCTTGACTCTTGTGTTTGTGACGAGTTGAAGCGCTGTTTAATTTTCTTTCCTTGCTTTTCTGTTCGCATGCTGAGAGTTTCAGTGACAGGTCGTAGAAAAAAACACTCTACTGAATATTTATCACAAATGAACCTACCTCACATTATTACACTTAATAATATTCATTGTTTTTTCTTTTAATATTGTTTTAAATCTGAAGCATATCGTGTCGTTGTGGTGATTCGAAGTGTGTTTTATTTACACACTTATTCATTTCATGTTTAAATAAATTCCTCTATCACTTATTGAATCAGAAGCTAGATCCTTTAACGAACAGGTTTATAATTAATAAAAGAACATTTCAATCAGCTACAGGAGGATGATGTGGGTGTGGCCTTACTCTACCAGTATCAGCCAATGACGTTGTAGAGTCCAGAGAGTAAAGACACAGAACAATGATCGTTAATGATCTTTACATGTGTATGATATTTAGAAGTCAGTCCCGCCTGGGTGGGCTGTTAAAACTTTATGGGACGTCTGTGTTTCTGTGAGATTCCTCTATATGAGAAGCACATCATGTCTGAAGCCGGAGCGGAGTGAGCGGGAAGCACATGGCGCGAGTCAACGCTGAAGAGAATGACATCATTTTCTGATCAGAATCCCCCTGAGCGAGGGCCGCACCTTTAGCTGGTTAAGCTAATTATCGTTCTCGTGGTTGCCATGGCATAAACAGACAAACACAGAGACGCGTTCACCCCCTGTAGCCCCTCACGCTCGCACTGATCCCAGAAACACGCCGCTCGTGTGCACGTAATCCGCTTTGAAGCCACCGTGTGAGTCACGCGATTTAAATCGTTACCCGATGATCTCGCATCGTCGCTGTTATTAAACCGCAAATAGCGCCGTGTTTTTTTGGGGAACTTCCCAATATTGTTCTACATTACCTCATTAAAATGTGTTCCTAGTTTAAATCAGGATCAGCGTGTCACAACAGAAAACGAAGATGACAGCTGTGATTCCAGCGAACGATTATCTCCATGTAATGTTATGATTACATTATTCCGCTTGGCCTTCTGACCTTCACCGTGCTGGAGTTCAGACTCCAGACTCCATGATGTCAAACTTCTCCCTCGTCCAGTGAGACGTGAGGAACAGGAACTGTGGATCCTTCCTCCTACGTTCCCGTTTATTTAATCCTGAAAACTCGCTTTAACGTAACAGTCTGCATCAGAGGAAGACATTGACACATCTCACAGACGACGTGAAATCTAAACGACAGAGATCTGGACTTATCTCACGACTAGTGATCAGATCAGAGCGGACTGCAAACTGTGAAAATACCACGAGGAGGAACTACAGCGTCTTCCTACAATGACACGTGATGAAACATCTTAAACATATTGTTATAACTAGTGTTATAAAGAACGAGTCCAGTAGTGTAAGCGCATTAACACACACGTGTGCACTATGTATGATCGCTGTTTAAACCTGGGAAACATAAGCAGAGCTAAATAACATGTTCCATGACATTGCTGACTGATGGGCAGTAAAGTAGTGTTCAGTAAAAGTCACTAAACCATTAGCAGAAAGTGTGTGTGAGAGAAAGAGGTGTAGGGAGCGGGGAGCGATGGAGGACTGTGAGTAGCACCAACACTTCATGACTAAGTGGAAAGCCACTTAAACTCTCCCTTCAGGCTGTTTATTGTTTAGAAAGTGCTGAAATGTGTCCCAGTGGAGCACCTGCAGCCCATGTGCACTACATCCGCACTTCCACATTCGTTATTGAACAGGTGCCAATTTCAGCGCAGTTCACAGCAGCTTGTCTTTTCTTTATTCCCCTGTTTTAACACTGAAGTATTTAAATCTTATTTAGTTAAACAAGCAGAATGTTTATAGTGGTGTATTAATGCTGACGGTTGTGGCTCGTTAACAGGAGTGTAAAGAACAGCCGTCTGTGATGCGTACAGCGCCTCGGCTTTTATGAGCCAAGATCCGGTTCGAATCGAAAAGGAAAACGGTTAAAAACTGACGCTGCTGTCGGAAATCGATGTGCGGTTCACAAACACGTGTGTGTGTGTGTGTGTGTGTGTGTGTTAGAGAGAGAGAGAGACAGAGAGCGAGAGAGAGAGACAGAGAGAGAGAGAGAGAACTCTAATTTCTTTCAGAATTGTTTCAGAAGTGTTCTCTTTTCCTATAGACATGTTGTACTTTTTATCTGTTTATAGGTACTTAAATATCGTGGAATGTCAATGAAATAAATTCTTGTTATAAACGCAGCTATAAACGGTCTTTCCCTCACCAGCCTTTGGTTGAAGTTAAACTTAAATTGAACTGAACTGAATCAAATCGGATTGAGTCTGAATCGAATCGAATCGAATCGAATCGGATCAGAAGCGAGTAGGTAGTACGTGTTGAGATGTGTATCGTATCGTCTAAAAGAGCGGAATTCACACTCCTGTTTGTTAATATAAAGTAAATAATGTTAATAAAAAAAATCCTAAATGTGTTAGACACAACGCAAGCGTCTGCTTTATGGCCACAGCGCTCCCTTCATCACAGCTCTCTCTCTCCTCCACGTTAAAGCGAACAGCTGGAGGAATCCATTACGCTGCGTTTCGCCGTCAGCGTTCCTGACTCACTCGCTGGAGATCAAACAGCGCGACGTGCTTCGTGACTCTTTACAGGCCCTCGCGGAACATTTGTGGTCCGATGCCGAGTGGATCCAATCAAGTCCTAATCGCTCCTTCAAACGACAGTACAGACGCCGGGCTTTGATGACTAAACAGCGACAACCGACAGCACGCAGAGCAGCCGAGAGCCTCTTCCCCACGTTACAGATTCATTACCTGACAGCGGCCACTTTAGCCATTCACTCACTCTACAGGCCCAGAGTCATTTTACACTGTAAAGAATATCTGTGTTATAGGCTTTACGTAACCACCCACAGCGGAGGAGTTTACACACTCGCACATGAAAGGGGTTTACACTACAAAGGCAGTGAGAGAGAGGAGAGCAGCGTGCAGCGTGGGGAAGAAACAGACCTCCCATACAGAGCCAACACACACACACACACACACACACACACAGCGCAGAAACGTCTGGATCAGCACGGGGAAAATGAAACAGCTAATCATGAGCGTTATTACTGTAATGTCCTGTTTTTGTAGCACATGTGGTCTCATCAGGATGAAGCAGCATCTCTCTCTCTCTCTCTTTCTCTCTCTCGCTCTCTTTCACTCTCTCTCTCTTCTCTCTCTCTCTCTCTCTCTCTCTCTCTCTCTCTCACTGTCTCTCTCTCTGTCCTTTCTCACTCTCTCTCTCTTTCTCTCTCTCTCTCTTTCTCTCTCTCTCTCTTTCTCTCTCTGTCCTTTCTCACTCTCTCTCACACTCTCTCACTCTCTCTCTCTCTCCTTTCTCACTCTCTCTCACTGTCTCTCTCTCTCCCTCTCTCTTTCTCTCTCTCACTCTTGCTTTCTCTCTCTCACACTCTCTCTCACTCTCTCTCACTGTTCAGTTCAGTTCATCAGTGCTTTATTGGCATGAATGTTATAAGTCTCTCGCTCCCTCTCTCTCTTTCTCTCCCTCTCTCTCTTTCTCTCTCTCTTTCCTAATGAAGATGGCTTTTAAACTGAAATCTCACTTTCTCTCCTCATCAAGAAGTTTCCACTCCCACTGTAATAACTCATGATCTGTCATTGTAAAGCAGTGTTATAGGTGTATACACATATACACTCACTGGCCACTTTATTAGGAACAGGCTCACCCAAACTGGACATTTGAAGATTGGACAAACATCTGGTCTTTTTCTATAATCTTAATGTGTCCAGTGTGGGTGAGTCTGAGTCCCTGTTCTTGTCTGACCGGAGTGGAGGATGTTGAGATGCTTTTCTGCTCACCACGGTTGTAAAGAGTGATTATTTGAGTTACTGTAGGCTTCCTGTCAGCTTGGACCAGTCTGGCCATTATCCTCTGACCTCTCATCAATAAAAGACACACACTCTCTCTCTTACTGCTCTCACTACACCTGTGAGGTCTGTGTGTACTGTACTGATGTGTGTGTGTGTGTGTGTGTGTGTGTGTCTGGTCATTATCCTCTGACCTCTCATCAATAAAAGACACACACTCTCTCTCTTACTGCTCTCACTACACCTGTGAGGTCTGTGTGTACTGTACTGATGTGTGTGTGTGTGTGTGTGTGTGTGTGTCTGGTCATTATCCTCTGACCTCTCATCAATAAAAGACACACACTCTCTCTCTTACTGCTCTCACTACACCTGTGAGGTCTGTGTGTACTGTACTGATGTGTGTGTGTGTGTGTGTGTGTGTGTATGTGTTCTCTCACCTCTCTGTCTCCTCTTCCTCACAGCGTGTGATTGCCATCCCGTTGGTGCTGCGGGAAAAACGTGTAACCAGACCACAGGCCAGTGTCCGTGTAAAGACGGCGTGACGGGGATCACGTGCAACCGCTGCGCTAAGGGCTACCAGCAGAGCCGCTCGCCCATCGCACCCTGCATCAGTACGTCCACTTACACACAAACATCACCACACAATGCTAGTGCATCTTCAAAAACACACTGAACAGCAAACGGTGCAAATAATTTACTGATGAAGAGTTTTAACACGTAAGAACCGTCTCATATATTTCTGAAAACGATGTCTCCAAAAAGGTCAAATATTATACGTATAAATTAAAATGAATATAAACAAACTATGCAATGCCAGAGTGTTTATATGGTAATTATAAAACAGAATCTTTCAATGATTATAAAGGGATTATAAATAATAAAAGATGTTCAAATCCCTGAAAAATTTAAATCAGCATCATTTAATTGTATTAGCCTCCTCCGAAATCTTCACCCGTATGAGGCTCACAGATAATGTGCAATAATAACGACAAAGTGTACGAAAAAGCCAAAGCAAGTTAATCAGTCGTGACTTTAGTCTTATAAGGTTCTGAGTTATGACTGAATGTCAGATAGAGTTTTAATAATAGGATACTGAGGTCATGAAAATGATAAACAACTTCATCAGCCTTCAACCAAACGGCTGTTGATCACATGATCTGGTCTCGGATCCGGATTTCATTCCTGTTCTGTTAATGAGAACGCAGGTGGAGATTAAAACCCGCTCCAGGAGAAGTGACGCAGTGAACTACTGTAACTGACGTTCTAAACTCAGTGAAACGCGACGCCTCCGATGCTCTTTGTGAGACTCGTGTGTGTGCGACGTGCGGAACTCGGATTCTCGTAATTTAACTAGAAAAGCTTTAGTTTGTGTTAGAAATGTGAAGTGATGTGATTTTGTTTTATTCGTTTGACACTTAAACAAAGAAATCTGCAGCGACATTTTACACAACTTTATACTTTCACCTGATAGATTTTAGCAGAATTCATTTTCACAATTAGTTTCATTAATAAAATATTATTATAATTTAAAAGAAAATGTGCCGTGTGATTTTTTTGTAAACATTAGCAGAGTAAAGAGGATGTTGTTTATAACCTGGGTTTTCAGTCAGGCCTAATACATTTCACACAACAACTCACAAGATCAAAAAGAATTAATAATGCTTAATGACACTGTTATTCATTTAGAATAATTCAGCAATAATTAATATTCATTTTTGTGTTAATTTTGTTAAATTTAATGTAATACTGTAATAATGTTAAAGTCAGAATGAGCTTCAGGCTTTCTTACAGCTCAGATCGTTCTTCTCAAAAGACTTGATTCTTGTCTTTTTCTTCCCAGTGTCTTTCCAACACACACACACACACACACACACACACACACATGCGCGCACACACACACACACACACACACACACACACACACACACACACACACAGCACCTGCTCACACTTTTAACGCCCTTCCTTTATTAGAAAACTTTCCTCCCTTGATGTTTAGTCTCGTTTGTTCGTCTTCTTCCCTTTATTTCTCATGAACGTCTGTGAGTTTACACTTTTATCAGTTCTCACACGGGGAGAGGTTAGTGCTCCTGTACATGGGAAATTTTTATTCCAAAGGAAGGAGGGATGACAGAATCAAGTCTGTGCGAGGCGTCCCACAAGTCACGGCTTTAGGCCTGTTGCACTTTGCTCCAGTATTTACATTTATTCCGCTTTTCAGAAAGAGAAAATGCACTAGTGTTTTATGTGACAATCTTAAAACAACATGTTGCTTTATCTGGTTCATCTCTGACTTTTGTCTTTTGTTTGTCTTTTTTTTGGAAACAGAAATTCCATCTGCACCACCAACAACCACAGCAAGCGTCACAGAGCAGCCTGCAGGTGAGAGACAACATCACGTCACTTCACGTCAGATCACATCAAAACACATCACAACACATCACAACACATCACGTCACATAACGTCACATAACGTCACATCACAACACATCACATCACAATACATCACTTCACATCACAACACTTCACATCACTTCACATAAGATCACAATACAACACATCACAACACATCACAACACATCACAACACATGACTTCACATCAAAACACATCACAACACATGACTTCACATCAAAACACATCACAACACATCACGTCACATAACGTCACATCACAACACATCACATCACAATACATCACATCACATAACGTCACATCACAACACATCACATCACAATACATCAAATCACATAACGTCACATCACAACACATCACATCACAATACATCAAATCACATAACGTCACATCACAACACATCACTTCACAACACAACACATCACAATACATCAAATCACAACACAACACTTCACATCACAATACATCAAAACACATCACAACACAACACATCACATCACATAACGTCACAACACTTCACTTCACAGCCACGACTCACTTGTAACAGCAACTTGCAAACTTTTAGTATAAAATT
Source organism: Pangasianodon hypophthalmus (assembly GCF_027358585.1). Classification (NCBI taxonomy): domain Eukaryota; kingdom Metazoa; phylum Chordata; class Actinopteri; order Siluriformes; family Pangasiidae; genus Pangasianodon; species Pangasianodon hypophthalmus. The sequence continues at coordinate 35,090,405 of NC_069711.1, read as the reverse complement.
ATTATCCACAGACCTCATCAGTGCAGATTTCATTTATAAACATAATCCAACTGTTCAAACATTATTTAAATACAATGTAATATTCTATAAATTACAGAAAGTAATATTCTGACTATTAATCGTAGACATGGAGCTTTTTATTCCTGAACTTTCACCCATAGAACACATTTTTATTAAAATTGGTATTTCTTTTTTAAATGAATGCATTTCTACGATACACGATATGTATCACGATATGAAGTTTTGCTCACAAACTGCCAGCAGTACAGTAGTGTTGTATTTAAAAAAAAAAAAAAAGTTAGTTTGAGTTTTTAGTGAGTTAAAGATGAAGAAGGAGAATTTAACTTCACATCGCCAGCTTCCAGTCAGCCTGCAATTATTTTACAACATTTAAAACCTTTTTTTTTTGTGAATCCATTTATTTCTGTAAAGCCGCTTTGTGACAATGTCCATTGTTAAACGCGCTTTACAAATAAAATTGAATTGAATTAAAAATTTTAATAAAAAAATAGGAGCACTATATCTCAGATCAGTGTGTTGTGACAGAAATAATCACAATATCGATAGAATAAATCATCATATCGCTCAGCTCTGTGTGTAGGCTTGTTTGTTTTTTAGATCTCGAGGTTTGGATTAGACGTGTTCGGTTCACGTGAGCAGTACGACATGTACGTAACTATAATAACTCAAGGATAAATAGAAAGAAGTTTGATAACGACAGGTTTGATCACGACGCCTGAGCTTCCCCTGACCCCACTCTGAGAACGCTGGACATTCGGAGCAGGAAGAGCTGTCCTCCATGTGCTTCACACTTTCACATTCACACTCATCTGGTCTACATTTGTCCAAAATACAGACACTGGAAATGGAGCAGACTTTATCTCACGGCCCAAAGAGAAAGTAGCAGAAATAAGCGTGTGTAAAACGTCCAGGAGAAGCGTCTCGTGTGTGTTAAATGTCCCGGTATGTCGTAGGACCGGACATTAGTCCACGTCTAGGTTTTGTGAAAACATGAGCAGACAGACCTGGCACTCTTTTAGGGCAGAAACTTGAAACAGTGTGTGAGTGAAGGTTTGTGTTTTGCTGGTCGTGTGTCTCACGCTTGAAGGAAGGTGCTGGAAAGCGGAGTGAAGCAGATGCGAGGGATCTGAGTGCTTTTTTTCCGTCTCTGCTGCGTGTATCTTACATTAGTGCAGTTAATGAGAGAGGCAGAATTAACACTCAGGGTTCACTGCGCAGCATAAATCACCATAAATCACCCAGCGCATGAATATGTATCTCAGCTGTCCCGTTTCAGTGCCTCTGCTTCGCCACGCTTCAGAACTTTTGAATCAGTTAGCCACGGCCCGGCTCTCTCGCCGCTTTAATCTTCAACTCCGACTCCAATTAATTCGTCTAAGAGTCTCGCAGCGGGGAGCTGAAGCCCTGCTCGTTCGCTGATTTCATCATTTTCTCACTCAGCGATCCCACAAGTGGGATTTGATTCTCCCTCGTTAATCTGCTCGAGGAACTTCTTCCTGTATCGGTTCCTCTTGGCTTCCGCGACACGCAGTTTACAAGCCAAGGTGCTGTTCAGCAGCCCGTCAGTCCTGAGCACACGGATCACATGGTTGCTGGGAGTTTTTGGTTTTTTTTGCCGGAAAAGAAAAGCAGTGTTTGTGGAGTATGGAGAGAATGAGTGTGTTTGGGTTTCGTCCTTGTGGAAAAAATGTTTTTGTTGAAGAAACGTTTGTCATTCTCACGGACGGAGAAATCCTGGCGTGCGAGAAATCCCTGCAGCTGTTGGTGGACCATCGCAAGCTTCTAATGCTTCACTGACAGATCAGATTGACAGCAGAGCTGCTGGGACACACTCCCTCATTCTCTCTCTCTCTCTCTCTCTCTCTCTCGCTCTTTCTCCTCAGAAAACCCCAAACCTCCCTCTTTCCATCTTTACATTTCTTTCAGTCTCTCCTCCACATCTCCTCACACATTCCTCCCTCAAATGTTTGCTCTGGTTTTCTCCACTTCTGCTCGTTTTTCCACTCGCTCTCTATTTCTCTTTCTCTTTCTGCTACATTTCTTTTCTTTCCTTTTGTTGGACTCTGGGACGTGCCACGCTTTTGTGTCTCATTGCCGGCAGGAGGATCGTTTTGTGCAAATAGCTGCCTTGTGCTGGTGTTTAAGTTAATCAGCGGAAATGTTTCAGCGCTCGGATCACTCTCCACACTCGCATTAGATTCCGTCTCACTGTTCACTTAACAAATGCCTGGAACACAATCAGTAAATATAACTGTAAACAGAGAGAGAGAGAGAGAGAGAGAGAGAAACAAAGATAAAGACACAGAGAAAGAGACAGAGAGAAAAAGGCAAACAGAGAGAAAGACAGAGAGAGACAGATGGAGCAGAGATGCAGACAGAGAGAGAGTGAGACAGAGAAAGAGAGTGAGAGAGACACAGAAAGACAGACAGATAGAGAGAGAGAGAGAGAGAGAGAGAGAGAGAGAGTATAGTATCTTTCTAATCCTAAAGAGCTGAATGTCTGTGTCTTTATCTCAGTGGAGAATATTCTACATCACAGACATGATCACTGAGTTTTCTATTCAAAGTCTCTTAATTAATCTGTTAGTCCGTTTATGTTAATTATCTCTAAAGCCAATGCATTCTGTAAAATAATAATAATAATAATAATGATAATAATGTCTTACATGAAGCCTGTTTTGAATTTAGGTCATGATTTTGGGAACGCTTCAGAGTGGTTATTAGGTTTAAAAATAAATGAAGATCAAACAGCGATCTGTTTATAAGAGGAGCGTCGTGTTCAGTGTCCACGTGTCGACTATTTCCTGTCATTATCTCCGAGTCGCAGGTTTAAAAGTGTTTAACCCATGTGGCCTAGTGTTCCTGAGAAGCCGCGCCTTTTCAAATCAAACACTCACTCACACACACACACACACTCACACACACACTCAGATATTTGAGTGGCTCCCATCAAAAAGCCGTGCCATGAGGACCACCCAGGTTCCCCGCTATGAGAGCGCATACATTATCCCGTCTCACCTCTCGATGGAGAAGTGTGTGTGAAGAACATGATCTCATCCAACTGCTGATTACAAACACATGTGCTCCTCTTATCAGGGCATCTCTCTCTCTCTCTCTCTCTCTCTCTCTCCACCCGCCTCCTGCAGAGAGGAAGAGAGGAGCGTTGTCAGTGCTGGAGCAGGTGTGTGTGTGTGTGTGTGTGTGTGTGTAAGGAAAGGTGGAGAGAAAGAGGCACGTATTAATTTGTCTTTAGCACAGGAACACATGGTGAGTGGAATGCATGGAGAATATCTCCAATAGACAAAACACATATTGTGTAGCAAGATCGGTGACTCACAGCCCACACACACACACACACACACACACATACGTGTGCTTACACACACCACACACACACACACACACACACACCACACATACGGGCCTTGAAAAGCAACAGTTTCAGGAAAATTTCTTTCTCACTTGTTTCAACTTGTGTTTCAGAAACGTTTATCCTAAAATTCCTCAGAAAAATAAATTGAGACCAAAAATAGATGAGTTTTTTTTTCTGAAGATTAAGGATTTTTAATAATATATTTATTAATAATATTATAGATAATATATTTTTAATAAATAATAGTTCTAGAGCATAGAGTAGTAGAATACTCAGCACCTAGTGTACTTAGAGAAGCTAATAAAAGCTGATAAAACGTAACCTGTACATCTCTCCACATACGCATTAATACACTCCCTGAACTTAACACATCATTCAATCAGCAGCTCTGAGATCAGTGTGTGTGACTTTGTTGAGATTACTGACGTGTTTCAGCTCAGGAGAGAAAGCCGTGAGACAGGAGACTCCATCAGACGTCTCGCTGTTACTTTCGTTTCATCTCATTACTGTCTCGGAGAAACTGTAGAGATAATAAGAGCTGTTTCTTTCCTGCGAGTGTTTTCATCAACTTCACACGCACAGCGCCGTGTACACGTGTTTCCAGAAGTTCACCGCCTGTCACATGGTGTTTTTATCCGTGAGTGTTGTGTATATCACAGATTGTGTCCATGTTTCTCTCATTTCACTGACTGATAAACGGTAGAGTCTACAGATTAATATCAGGCAGTTATTATCTTATCGTTCTTCTCAGCCAATCTCCGCAATCAACAACATCCAAAGACTCCAAATATTTACCTCAAATACAGACATCAGGTTATTTTCTATTTTCTGTTTCCTCCTCTTCACTCGCTTCAGTCTTTTTTTTCTCCTTTCCGCTGTTCTGTCTTTATTTTTTGTTATATAAAATGAATTTGTATTGACTTACGGTATTTTTCTGTAGAAGAAACAGGCATTACGGTTACGTTTCATGTCTCTGTAAACAGTTTATCTGTGAGGGTTGAATGTAAAATGTTACTCATCGCCGTGTACGTCGACTACATGATCCTTTCTGTTCGTTTGCTGTTTTGGTTTGATTTGTTTCCTCTCTGTAACAACGACGGGAAAAAAGTAAACAAACCTTTGGCAAGTGTGTGTAGAAATCATAAACACCAGCGCAACACAGCGAGCACAGAGCTGCGCTCGGAGTACGACTAGATAATTATAGACATGACGAGTTTGAAACATGCTGTTTATTGCGTTTTGTTGTTTATTTGCACTTTTTGTTCTTCAGAATGTGACACGTTGCCACAGCGTCTGTCCTTCAGCTCAGTTTAGCAGCTCAGATCTACAGAGCGGCGACAACGCACAGCGCCTCTCCCTGTCCTCTAGCCGGGGGATTCAGGAGGGAATCGCGTCACGCTGCCGGTGATCTCGTGGTCTCGGAGCGGTTGTTTTGGTCGGACGTTGCTGTGTTCTCACCTGCGCAAACTAACTGAGACACACAGAAGAAAATACACCTGAGTCTTTATTCAGACGGATTAAACTTTTTTAAACTTTTGTCCTAAAAAATTTCCTGGACAGAAATGTGTGTGCTGTAATCTGTTGAGTACTTGACATTCTCTCCCAGTCGAAAGCAGCTCTTTATTTACTCTGAAGCTGATCCAGTCCTGACAGTGAGACTGCACGTGATGTTTGGATGTAAGAGATGCCTCTTCACTATCTGCTCTTCGAGCTGTTAAAAAAAAAAAAAAACAAAGTGAAGAAATGAGAAGAGATGACAAGACTGAGGTTGGAAAAGCTCCAGCTCTCCATTTACAGCGTGCACTCCAGCAGGAGTCCGGGGCTGCGGCTATAATCGAATTACACGCTTTATTTGCAGCAATTTGTTTCTCAATCAGTCTCATTGTGCGTGGAGAAAGCCTTCCCCCCGCGCGCCTGTTCACGCCTCGCTGTTACAGACCTCAGATCAGCGCTCACGCTCAACACAATGCTCGCTCACACAGAGCGGCCGATCTGAGGTGCTTTTGGCTTGGCTCTGTGTGTGTGTGTGTGTGTGTGTGTGTTTCTCTGCAGCTTCTCTAAAGCTTCGCTCTTCCATGGCTGTCCACAGAAGAAAAATGATGCGAGACAGGAGAGGTGGAGACAGATGCACTTTCTCCTCCAGTGTCCAAGATATGAAGAAAATATTATTGAGAGAGGAAAATGAAGCTGCGTGGGCCGAGAGTAATGACATGAAGATTATAGAACTTCTGTGTAAATGGAATTCTCGACGCATATTTCTGAAAGCGTAGTGAAATTTGAAATAATGGGGTTTGATTGATTATCTAAACGCTTCAGGAATCTTGGCCTTGTTCTCAGAGTAAGTCCAAAGTGTGTGCTGAATCACACGGCCTCATTCTCGCTCTCTCATTCCTCCGATGTCAAACAAGCCCTACGTCCATGATTTAACACCCCTCTCTCTCTTTCCCTCTCTCTCTTTTCTCTTCCTCGTTCTGCATCGCTGCCAGCGGGACTTGACTCAATCCCAAAAGCTCTTCAGCCTTTCCTTTCGTTCAAAAGGAGGCGAGAAAAACATCCATCAAGGCAACACCTCCTTGTGTGAGCTGGAGCTAACCCCACTTCCCCTAACTCGAGAGGCAGCACAATCGCTACATTTGTCCAGTCGGCGGGGGACTCGCAGCGTTTCAATGGGAATCTCCGGGTGCTCTTTGCATCCCAGCGGGCCTCGCTAGTGAGAAATTGAGGGCTATCAAAGGAAAGTATCACGATGCCATTAAACAGGGTTATGGGAAAACAAAAGCCGCTCTCTCTCGCTAACGCCCATTGACATGGAAATGAGGCTGCCACGATACGTGCGCTCTTCACTTTCACTAAGTTTGTCATTTCGTCACATTTCTAACGTCCCACAGTCACGTCTCCGTCAAGCAGTTGGGTTTTTTTTTTTTTGGGATACCCCCGCCCCCACATATGACCACTACGCTGGAACTACGTCTCTTTTTTGTCCGACATTTTTTTCTCACCCCGCTGTTGTCCAGGCAACTTCCTTTCAGTCCGGGAGAAAAGGGTCTCCAAAAGAAAGTGAAAAGCAGGCGCAGAGCGAGGGTCGGCCCAAAACAATGAAGTTTGTTCATATTCAGGCGAGCTGAAAGGACTCCAACCCTTTACACCCCCACCTTTCCTCAGCCTACGTACCATCCCCAACACCCCCAACACCCCCAACACCCCCAACACCATCGCCAATGCTCCACCCGTTTACTAAAACTGACAGCATGTGTCCATGTGTGGGCTGGACGCAGAAATGTCCCATTAAACCGCTTTCTCTGTTTTAAATAGTTTCTTTTAGGTTTTTATGGACATACATATCTCTCTCTCAGTGTCTTTCTCTCTCTCTCTCTCTCTCTCTCTCTCTCTCAGTGTCTTTCTCTCTCTCTCTCTCTCTCAGTGTCTTTCTCTCTCTCTCTCTCCCTCTGTCTTTCTCTCTCTCTCTCTCTCTCTCTCTCTCTCTTTCAGTGTCTTTCTCTCTCTCTCTCTCTCTCAGTGTCTTTCTCTCTCTCTCTCTCTCTCTCTCTCTCTCTCAGTGTCTTTCTCTCTCTCTCTCTCTCTCTCTCTCTCTCTCTCCCTCTGATGCATTGAGAATGAGCTGATAACTTTCTCACATCCTTCTTTATTATCTTTATCAGCATCACTTGGCCAAACTCTGGAGATATCCATCGCGCGGGATCTGGAATAGAGTATCCGTCATGCAATCTATTTCTATTTATTTTTGGACACCAAAAGGCTTTTTTAACACTTCACAGGTCACTAATTTCCCCCCGCTGACCTCCCATTGTGCCGCGGCGACCCCTCCCCACGCACGCTGCCACCTCCCTGGGTGCTGAACCAATAAACGCCAAAAGTTCAGGTGGACCCCGGGGTCGAGGGAGGAAGGGCCGAAGGGGTCGAGTAGACGCGAGGGTCGAGTTGACAAGGTCCCATGGTGGCACTTTGACAGCACAGAATGGGGACGGGAGGGGGGAGAAATTAGCATGGCGCTAAAAAAAGAAAGCACTGGGTGGCTTGAATGGTGCTGAAGGTCTCCCATCAGAGCAAGGGAGGGTCCAGACATGCAGAGAGCAGGACCTTTTGTCTGTCGCTTTTCTAAAAAAAAAAAAAAAAAAATGAAGCATCTATTAGAGTCACACAACGTGACGAGGGCAGATGGGTTCGAGCGTGAAGCATGGGCTGGCAGATAGATGAGCTGTTTAGAGGAGTGTCACACTCTGTCTTTTCTTTCTGTCTTTTATTTCTCTGGTAGAATGCATTCTAACTCTCTCTCTCCCTCTCTCTCTCTCTCTCTCCCTCTCTCTCTCTCTCTGTCCTGAGCGCAGACTGTGACTCCTACTGCAAAGCGTCCAAAGGGAAGCTGAAGATCAACATGAAAAAGTACTGCAAGAAAGATTACGGTGAGTCGTAAAGATCGGCACACACACACACACACACACACACACACATGCAGCTACATCTATATTCTTGAAGATCCCTAGGGCGCCCTCCATTGTAGTGATGGCTTACTCGGGGCTTTCAAGAAGAAAGTCAAAGGGATGAAACAGAAGGAAAGGCCATCAGCGCGGGGCTTAGGGGACGGCCGCGGCGCTGACGGACGGCCCAGCAGGTATTTAAGCCCAAAGCGGATCAAGTCAAGGGAAGTGTGACGGACAGAAGGGAGCGGGGCGCTAAGGGTAGATCCTCATTAAGGGAAGAGCAGCATTCCTGAAGCCAGCAGGCATTCTCTTCTCTCTGAATGGAGCAGATGTGCAGCTCCCTCCGTCCCTCCCAACTCGCACCGTTTCATCAGTCAAGCGAGACGCAGAGGAACTTAAAGAGCTTAGCAGCTCTAATGACAGCCAGCTTGTTGATTCATTCGGACAGACACTCTTGACATCTAAAGTTCTTTAAAAAAAAAAAAAAAGATTAAACCTTTATCCAAAAAAAAAAAAAACCAACAAACTGTTTACTTTAATAACACAGAATAAAGTGGCACTTCAGTGTGTGTAGCTGTGTGTGTATTCTGCATATCCAGAGTGTGTAAAGACTTTTATTCTTCAGTCCGTTTTATCTTCTCAGCGTTAGTCTCCTAGCGTTAATGATCCTTAAAGAGTGCTAAAGTAAAGTGTAAGAGTGTATCGGTGCGCTATGCCCAAGCGTTAACGTCAGAGAAATCAATACATCAACAGATCAGAAAGAAAAGAAAAGAAAGATAAAGTGGATCACATGATCACTTCCCACACAGTGATGGTGAATATCAACCGGATTTCTGAAAAGTTTTCATAATAAACTGATAAAGTGTGTTTTTTATAGAAACAACTGTTTTGTTGGATATTCTGAAGCAATAAGATGATGTCATCAAAAAGCGCCAGTGAAACACAGAGACATCATGCTGTATCAAATCTTTTTATTCATACTTCAGCTTTTTTTTCAGCTTTAATACACATT
>NC_069711.1:35074060-35076560 GCF_027358585.1 Pangasianodon hypophthalmus | reverse complement strand
ACCGCAACAGCATGTGGTTTAAATGTTAAAAAAAGAAACACAGAAGAAACATCTGGGATGTGACATGTTCCTCGTTCCTCGTTCCTCGGGCCGCCGTGGGCTTTTATAACGACAACACACAAAGCAGATGTTGGAGATGAAGACGCTGAGAGCTGAAGAGTTCCTTTTATTAAACCCGTTCACACCACGCCGCATTTCTGCTTCATCACTTCCAATATTTCAAGCAGAATTCATTCTTTTTTACGTTTATAAGGTACGAACATTTTTACATTTCAACTTGTGACGCCTCTGAAGTTTGTTCTTGACCAGAATTTCTAAACATATTATTAACATAAAATCATGATTTCAAAAAAAAATCTATTTACATTCATTTAGTGAATTTTAATTTATTACTTTTCTGCTTCTTTATAGAGCTTTATAAATTTTTCACATTCTCGTAATTTTTAACATTTTAAGAAGGTCCACTTTTTTTTAAATTTCTGAATTATTCGATTTTAAAAAGTACCGTTCACACCATGACACCTCTCAGTAAACTCTTAGTTCTTTAAAAAACATATTTTTTCTTTAATTAGATCATAATTTATAAAGCGTTTCAGTGTTTCAGCTTTTAACACACAAAATATTTTCATTTCATAAAAATAAATTTTTAGCATTTCTGACTTCTTTCCTAAATCAGCTCACACTGAAGATTTATTTCATATCTGCAGTATTTATGCATCATTTTCACTTTTAAATTTAAAGTTTTCAGATTTTTATTAAATAGTAAATCATAATAAACAGTCGGTTTATTTTGGAAAGGATTTTGCGTACATTTTGTTAAAGAATAAGTTTAATAACTCTTCTCACACTGACTGCTTTCTTATTCGTGATCATTTTCAGTTCTTTATAAAATTCAACAATTAAAATCCTAAATAAAACTTTTAAGCCCAGATTAGATTTAACAGGAAGTGATGATTTGTGTGTTAGCTTTAGTGTTAGCCTTCGACACTGAGAGAAATGACAGATTGCATGTTAATGAATTGGATTTTTAATTTTTTTCAGTGTGATCATGTGGTGTTTTTATTTAAAAATTAGTTTTGTGTTAAAATATAACACAATATACAACAGTTTACACTCAGGAGGGAGATCAGCTCTGTCCCGTCTGACGCGTAGCATCAACACAGAGTCTTTATTGTATTATTTCGTTCCACACACACACACACACACACACACACACACACACACACGGCTCAGAGCTGATTAACACTTTTAATGAATTTAACAAATCGTTCAAATCTGAAATAAAGCTTCATTTTAATCATTTATAATAATAATAATAATCTCCAATGCAGCGTTAAATTCCTTCAGAAACCAGAAAAGTTGCAGTTTAATTGTCATTTTCTTATTGTGTAGGATATAAATGTGTGTGTGTGAGAGAGAGTGTGTGTGTGTGTGTGTGTGTGTGTGTGTGTGTGTGTTACATTACTGAAACACAGGTTTGGAGTTTTAATCATCAAAATTTTAAATTAGACAAAAACGATAAGTGGGCAGTAAATCAGTGTTTGTTTTTATAGAATTAATTAGAATTATTTTGATGTATTTTGTAATAAAGTATTTTTTCCATTTTATTGAGTTTACACACAAAATGCTTGAAACCGAATTGATCTAATTACAGAAATATTTTATTTGCTGTTAGGAGACGTGTCGAGAATTTCAGCAGAGCAGGAGTCATGGCAGAATATTGTTCAGTATGAAACTTTGATGTGAAATTATAAACTTTTTCCATTTTATTCTCAGCATATTAGCCAGAAATGTTGATCACATGACCAGCGTGTCTTCGTTTCATTGGTTAACTGAGGAAATGATTGTTGTTGTTAAAACTGTTTTGCTTTGTGTCCTTTTTATAAATGATACAATTCCATAACAAATGTCCCAGTGTAATCCAGTATAAGTACAAATTATTCTTTTAATTGTATTGTTTTTTTTTTTCTGTATTTATTTTCCAACTTTTAACAAATTCATACTATTTTGCTACACGGCTTCGTGAGTAAAAATATCTTTAATATAGTCAAATACATGTAATATTTCTTATTATAAGATTACAATAAAGCAATTATACGTTTATTAAACCTATTTTTAGACATTTTTACTCATTTCAAGCTTTAAATCATCATTTTTCTCATTTTAAGAATTTATTTCTAAAAAGAAGTCAAATGCCAATTGAATAAAAAAATGTAAAGCTTGAAATGAATAAAAATTTCTAAAAAAAACAGGCTGATAATCTGATAATAATCTCATAATAAAATAATATTACATAACTTTGTCCAGATTCAAGATATTTTCACTTCTTCATAAAAGAAAACGTGGAATAAATCAATATTAAAATTGACGTACAAATCAAATAATAACTCTATTGAGCAAGCTCCGCCTTCATGCATTAAGCCACGCCCCCATATACATTTCGCATTTTAATATTTATCACTTGTAAATAAGTTCGTGCTGATAATCAGATTAAAAAAAT
>NC_069711.1:35064060-35066560 GCF_027358585.1 Pangasianodon hypophthalmus | reverse complement strand
GGAGTGTGATCGCTCGAAAGTAAGTGCACCCCTGTGTTAGTCTCGACCTTCCTAACGCGCTTCGTGAATTGTAAGAAAATCAGAAAACGTCAAAAATATCTTGTTAAAAAAAAAAACAGTAAGGGGTTAGTGGTGGGGATTTTTTTGGGTGAAAAATTCAACATTCTCCGATTTACACTAAACTCACACTTTGCGTTAGGGAGGACGAGACTAACACAGGGGTGCACTTAGTTTCTGAACACTTTAACATGTCTGAATTGTCCAGCTGTTACCGTAGAAACGATAAAGTATTATAACGAGGGCTTTAATATAAAGCTGTGATTTGCAGCTGGATTCTGGATTCTGATTGGTCAGAAGGTGTTGATGAATTTTGTAGAGCAGCACATGTTTACACATTTCACATTTAAACCTCATAATGTAGAGACACTTGACCACATGTGGAGTGTGTGTGTGTGTGTGTGTGTGTGTGTGTGTGTGTGTGTGTGTGTGGTTATTTAGCGAGTGTGGGATTATGGGTAAATCATTAGTGTGTTAAAGACAGAGTGGTGTGTGTGTGGAACGGCGGTTAATTCTCTCCAGCGCTCTGAACCAGACGACGGATCAAAACCACAAGAACACAGCGAGAACTTCAGCTCCGTGTGTGTGTGTGTGTGTGTGTGTGTGTGTGTGTGTGTGCGCGTGCGTGCGTGTGTGTGTGTCGGTGTTAATTCTCTCTCGTGTACGGATTTGTTGAAGAATTAAATGTGTGTGTCATGAAAGATCTCTCCCTTTCTCTCCCTTTTTCTTTTATTTTAGTTTCATCTCCTCCTCCTTCTTTCTCTCTCTCTCTCTTTTTCCTCCATTCTTTACCTCTTTTTCTCTCCACTATTTTTTTCTTCCCTCTCTTATCCTTCTTTCCTTCTTCCTCCTTTCTTTTCTGAGCTCTTCTCCTCTCTCCCCTTCTTTCTTTTTCTCTTATTTATTCCTTCTTCTCTTCCCACCCCTCATCCCTTTTCCCCTCTTCTCTTCTTCATCCTTGATCTTTCTATCCTACTTGCTTTCACTGTTTCCACTCTACACTCCTCTCTCCCTTCTCTTTTTATCTTTTCCTCTTTTATCATTTCTTCTTCTTTTCTTCTTCTTCTCAGTCCCTTCATTCACTCTCCTCTTTTCTTCTTTCCTCCTCTCTTTCTCATGTCCTCTCAGTTCTTCCTCTCATTCCTTGGCATTTTTGCCTTTTATTCTCTCCCCTAAATTCTTTCTCTTTCCTTTCTCGTCCTTCTCTTCTCTTCCACATGTCTCCTCCCTTCTTCTCTGTGCTCGTCTCCTCTCTTCTTCTCCTTTTTAATTCTTTCCTCTCCTCTCTAGTGTGTGTGTGTGTGTGTGTGTGTGTTTTCCCTCCTGAGCAGATCCAGATGTGGTTTTTATTTCTCGTTTGATGGATGGTGGATGTGAGGCGACGTGCCGACGCTCTAACGAGGATCTGCTCGTTAATGAGGAATCAGATGGAAGGAGAGAAACACGCTGCAGGATGAAACGCATTGCTCAGCTCTGACTTCATCCCGCTCCGTTCAGCGCTCTTGTTATTCTTTTAACTTATGAGCTACAAAACCAACCCCATGTGGAGGATGCAGATGTGTCTGAAGCGACCAATCACAGCCTTTCTCAATCACAAACACAACTCATAACACTATTTCACCTGCTTCAGGTGTTTAACACACTATGGAGCAATGTTAAACAATGATACATGTTATTTATACTCTCTCTCTGTCTCTCACACACACAGCCGGTGTGTGTGTGTGTGAGTGTGAGATGTGGTAGTAAATGTCTTGTGTGTTCACCATATGATGTTTATATAGCTGCAGTGCTGCAGTGTTCCCCCCCGTCAGTGACGCAATAAAGGATTCCCACTCATTAAGTAAAACTTTGGGTCGTACCATTACAGCCTACACATAGGGGGAGCGAGGACGGAGAACTGAACACCTATGTTAAATGTTCTGCAAATAACATTTGATAACTTAACATAGCATAATGCTTTTATAAGGAGCGTGTAATCTTAGGGGCGGAGCTTACCATATTGAACATCCCTGATTGGTCTAATGAAAATGCCCCACCCTCTGATATGCTAATGAATCAGAGGAACAATTGAAAATGATGTGAAATTCCAGTTCGTATTTCTGCGTTAAAGACTGAAGTGTCACATCAACGCGTTAACATTTAGTCTAAGTTCGAATGGTATCTGTTCACATTCAGCAAGATGATGGATCACGTTTTATTACAAATAATGCTAATTACCTTAAATTATGCTAATTAGAACATCAAAGGAGAGATGACATCATATTAACGAGACGTACTACGGTCCAATTAGTCGGATGCTAATTAAAATATCAGTGTAGTGACAGCATGAGGTAAGAAACATTAACATACTAATGCCTTAAAATATAAGAAAACATTTATAATGTGTCTACAAATATACACACACACACACACACACACACACACACTAGTGTCCTCTGTGTGT
>NC_069711.1:35034060-35056560 GCF_027358585.1 Pangasianodon hypophthalmus | reverse complement strand
CTCGGTCCGGTGGAGCTGCAGAGGGCGCGAGGGTCAGATGGCTGTCAAAGGCTTCGTTCTTGTTCCCTTTTTGAGACGTCAGATCTGACCGAGTTCCAAAGAAACTTCCTCAGACCTCGGTCCAGATCCTTCTACATGTTCGATCAAAACGAAAACAGCGAAGACCAGCAAGCTTTTCAGGTGGACGCTGATAAACACGACAACAGGAGAAACGTTCACAACAAACCGGCATCGAAAAAATCCACAGCAGGAATAAACAAACATCTGAGTAAAGATCATGGAGGTAAGTTCTTCTCTCTGCCTCCTTCTTAGAAATCATTAATCTACCATACTCAAGGAAATGTAGTTCCAAAGTGCCAGTTTGGGTCCAAACTAAACTTCTGTTCTCACTAAAGAATAAAAACCCGAGTCGACTGTTTGAGACTTTTCTATTTATTCGTATGGAAGATGACTGAAGTAACACACATGCTGAGCCCAAAGCTGAGCAGGTGAAGCTTCAGGACTTTAATAAGTTACTCAAAAATGTTTAAAGTAACAGTCACCGTGTTCTCTTGAGATCAGGAGTTTGAATACTGATGAGGTTGCAGCCGTCATTGTTTACTTTTTCCTCTATTACTGCAACATCAGCCAATCCAGTCAGATATCATGAAAATTCAAATGTAGTACAAACAAACTGCTATAAATTCATAGACGTTTCAGAGGTTTTTAAATGGAAACCGTTTGTATTTTATGATGTTTGAAATGGATAGTGACGGCTAGTTCAGCTTCACAACACGTGTGTATACCGAGGGTCAAGCTCTTGTTTGTAAAAATTTTAGTTTTGAAAATTTAGTTTTTAAAAATTTTTAAAAAATTTTAGTTTTGTCTTTTTTTCATCGTTGGTTTCCATTTAGAAACTGTGATGACTGAATAATGCCTTTTTCCATATAATATACACAAATCTTCATGATAGCAGGTTGGCTATTCACAGGCTAGTGATTGACCTAAGCAATAGAGTGGGAATGATTAAATTTGGAGAAAATATTTTTTAAAGTGCCTTAAAGGAACAGAATGCATACAGTCAGTTCCAAAAGTCATAGTTTGTTAGCAAAAAATGTTTTATTTTAGCTATTAAACACTAAGGTTTATTTAACACTGAGACAGATTCAGTGTGAAATCAGAAGTCGCTGTTCACTTCGTCTTTTGCTATGAATCCATATATTTTATTGAAACACCTGGAATTGACTCAATCAGCCAATCAGAAGACACAATTTTGGGCTTTTACTGGTAAAAGAAGGTGGAACCTGGTTGGAGAAATGAGGAATGTTCTTGGAGATAAGAGTTTATGATCCGCAATTTTTACTCGTTCAGTTTATTAATTTTTTTTTTCCTCAAAGGTACAAGAGGAAACTGTAAAAACATCCCGATGTTGACCATCACAGAGCCAGACAGCTGGGAGATCAGCTCGTCTTCTGGCATGAAATACGGTCACTATGTGGACTGGGAGAAAATCGAACCAGAAGCCGCCGCTCGCTTCCAGAAAGTTCTCTGCAGTGATTATTCTCAGCTGAAAGAAATGGCTCGCTCGGGATTCTGGGTGACGCAACACACACTGCATGCCAAATCCTACCAACAGCTCATACACCGCATCGAGTGTACGTCCAGCGCCGAGGACTCGGAGACGTATCGCTACCTGGCAGCCAGGATGTTCGAGGAGCGCGGGAGGAGCACGCATCCTTTCCCCAAGTTCATGAAGGATGGTGAGATCCCTCGCTACTGCCTGAACAAATCCGGCCTGAACTCGGTGAAGAAGATCCTCCTGTGTGTGAGCGAGAACTTCCCAGAAATGACATTTTGCCCCATTTTGCCAGCTTTGGTGTCTCTGCTGCTTCACTACAGTGAGGACGAGGCTCAGTGCTTCCACAGCATCTGCTCGCTCGTGATATACACAGATCCACAAAAGCGCTACATCGATCAGAACTTTGTTACCACCCACGCGTCCTGCATGACCTTCGGTGACTTAGCCAACAAGTACTGCCGGGGAATCCGTAAGCTAATCGCTAGCTCCCATCAGAGCCTCTTCGAGTTCTACTCCGACTGGATCATGTGGATTTTCGCCGACCTGCCTTTCAGCTACGCCGTCCGAGTGCTGGACGTCTACCTGGTCGAGGGCTACAAGGTTCTGTACCGCGTGGCTTTGGCGCTCCTCAGCCTCTACAAGGTCTCTGTGAGCTCTCGAGTGGCCCATGTAGAAGATTTCAAGCAGGACATGAAGAGGTTTGTGGAGAACGTGAGCCGTCACAGTAGCATCGAGGCTCTGCTTCAGAGAGCTTTTAGCATCCAGCTGCCTACACGCAAGGAGCTCAACTTCCTCTACAATGCCAACAAGCAAGCGCTAATACGGAAAGGGATCGAGCACAAGAGGTGAGGAGCGTTTAAGTAAATAAAGCAGGCTACAACCAAATACCAAATGGGAGCTACAGTACTGTGCAAAAGTCTTGGCACCCTATTTCGTTTTAGTACAAACTTTGTTATAGATGTTTATTTTCTGACTTCTACATTATTGATTCAGTACAAAACCATTTTAGATTCCAAACATTAGTTTTCCAGCACAAAATGAAATGTTCCAGAAAAATGTTTGTATGTCAGTAAAGAAAGCAGCAGATTCCATAAGAGACACTTTTCAGATAAAAACATAATGAAGGCTGCTGGGTTTCGCTGCAGAAATAAGAAGCGAGTCGACAGTCAAAGTCTCCAGAAGAACTGTGGCTGCTTCTGCAAGATGCTCAGTAACACTTCCAGCTCATTTCCTTATAAAACTGCACACACTGCACCTCAGATACTGCTTTATTTATTTAAAGTGAAGGATCGTCACATTAAATACTGACTTTGTTTCATTTATTACTGTTTACTGCTCTTTATAGGATTTTTTAATGTAGAAACATTTAATTTCATTATTTTTGAAGGCATCTTTACAGCATTTCTTTGCACGTGCCTCAGACTTTTGCACAGAACTGTACACACTCTAATGGGCTTTTTCCTCGACTAATATAATGTATGATACATTTACATTTACAGCATTTGGCACATGCTCTTATCCAGAGTGACTTACAGAAGAGCTTTGAGTCTCTATTAATAAATCCATCCTGATACTGGTTCACTAGGTCACAGACCAGGAACACCATCAGTCCAAAAACTCTGTTCAGGAGGTGATCTAGTAACAAGTGCTCAGACAATACAGTTTTTTTAAGTGCTAATTTAAGTACTTTAGGAAGAGGTAAGTCTTTAGACGTTGTTTGAAGACTGCCAGTGACTCTGTTCGGACATCTAGGGGAAGTAGAGGCATTAAAAAATATGAAAAAACGAGTGACTATGAATTAAATGTGGGATTTAAAACACAGATCTGTTGATAAGCATTAATAGGAACGGTGCACATTTTCTCTCTTTCCTGATGGTTTCATCTTCCCAGTTTATTGTCCTTGTGTCTGGGTTCTTAGTCCTAGTTTGTAATGTCTGTACTTTAATGAAATAAAGGGTTTTGTGTGTGTGTGTGTGTGTGTGTGTGTGTTTCTCCAGCTCTTACCAGAGTGTGGATTTGGGGTGTTTTCGCTCCAGTGTGGTGTCTGAGATGGAGATGCGAGTGGTGTGGGCCTGGATTCCCGAGCGCTTCGCTCTCTTCGCTCCGGAACGCCTCTACAGCGCCGATGAACACGGCAGAGACCTCACATCGTACGCCGCTCGCCTTCTCCTCTCCACCTCCATCTCCAGCACAGCGAATTCAGAAATAACACGCGTATTTGTGTAACATGTAGTTGGACGTGCTCGGTCGGACGTTTATATTAAACGAGTTGATTTATATTCCTTTAATCAGTGACTGTATATCAGTCATTAAAACAATCAGCTTAGGTTTAAATGGATAAAAACACAGTGATGTAATAATGTGGAGCTGCTGCAGTGCCAACACTTTACAGAGTTTACAGAAAAAAGGAGATTATTAGAAAGATGACAGATAGAATTATTCATAAACCACTATTTATTACAGTGGTGCGTAATAATGATGAGTGCAGGAGCCAAAGAAATGGACAGGAGCCCTACTCCCTATTCCCTACTCCCTATTCCCTATTCCCTACTCCCTATTCCCTACTCCCTACTCAATATTCCCTACTCCCTACTCCCTATTCCCTATTCTATATTCCCTACTCCCTATTCCCTACTACCTATTCTCTATTCCCTACTCTATATTCCCTACTCCCTATTCCCTACTCCCTACTCAATATTCCCTACTCCCTACTCCCTATTCCCTATTCTATATTCCCTACTCCCTATTCCCTACTCCCTATTCTCTATTCCCTACTCTATATTCCCTACTCCCTACTCCCTACTCCCTACTCCCTATTCTATATTCCCTACTCCCTACTCCCTACTCCCTATTCCCTACTCCCTATTCCCTATTCCCTATTCTATATTCCCTACTCCCTATTCCCTATTCTCTATTCCCTACTCTATATTCCCTACTCCCTATTCTCTATTCCCTATTCTTTATTCCCTATTCCCTACCCCCTACTCTCTGTTCCCTCCTCCCTACTCTATATTCCCTACTCCCTATTCTATATTCCCCACTCCCTACTCCATAGTCCCTACTCCCTGTTCCCTATTCCCTACTGCCTAGTCCCTACTCTCTACTCCCTGTTCCCTATTCCCTACTCCCTAGTCCCTATTCCCTAGTCCCTAGTCCCTATTCTATATACTCAATTCCCTACTCCCTTTCCCTACTCCCTATTCCATACTCCCTACTCTCTGCTCCTTATTCCCTACTCCCTTCTCATTATCCCATATTTCCTGCTCTCTGTTCCTTCCTCCCTGTTCCCTACTCCATATTCCCTACTATCTATTCCCAATTCAGTACTCCCTACTCCCTTCTCTCTACACCCTAATTCCTATTTTCTCTTCCCCACTCTTTACTACCTATTTCGTACTTTCTACTACCTATTCCATATTCCTTATTCCCTTCTCATTATTACCAGATTCATACTTCTTATTCCCTATTCCCTTCCTTCTATTCCCTACGGAACGTCTGAGACTCAGCACTGTGTTCTGCACTGGAGGATGATGTTCCCTCTATAGTGCAGTAAACTCTGACATTTTTAGTGTTTTATATATTTTTATCTCTCAGACCCCTGTAAATTTTTTTTTGTATTTTAAATTAATTTTATTTTCAGGTTTTATGCCCGTGTTGAAGGCCACGAGCCGACGGTGCTGCTCCTGAAAACAGTGGATGAGGAGGTGAGTATCAGATCAGATCGGAATAGATCAGATCAGATCAGGAGACACTTTATTTAACACACAGACGTGTTGATTATTATCTTGTTGTGTTTGTCGCGAGGGAACATTGACAGAGCACTGCCATATGGACGTGTCCCAAACCACACACTTAATATCTCTCTCTCTCTCTCTCTCTCTCTCTCTCTCTGTCTGTCTCTCTGTCTATCTGTCTGTCTCTCTGTCTGTCTGTCTCAGGTATGTGGAGCGTTTTTGTCCTCAGACTGGACTCTGAGGAGGCGTGAGGGAGCGGAGCTGCAGTTTTTCGGCACTGGAGAGTGTTTCGTCTTCACGGTAAGAGACATTAGGAAAACATCTAAACATTAGGATTAAGACTGTACAGTACAGGAAGTGATGTAATAATGAGATGTAGTGTTCTGTGCATCATGCCATAAGAGTGTGTGTGTGTGTTTGTTTTCATTTGTGAGTTTTTATGGGAATGAAATGTTAAATTAAATGACACCTAAAACGTGACACATTGCTGCTTATATGAAAAGTTGTTTAACATTAAAGAAATATGATCTATATAGATATTAAAAATGATAAATGCTGCGTTTCAGCTGAGGCCAGCAATGGAGCGATACCAGAAAACTGTGCTGCACATCTCAGGGATGACAGGAATGAAGGAATCCTCTACATCTTCCTCTTCCTCTTCCTCAGCTTCCACTTCCTGTGATGCGATGACATCATCCTGCACCGTCTGCCCCGCTGTGACCCCTCGCTTCATGAGCGGAGACGACGAGAAGTTGTTTATCGGTGAGCTGTCTGTCTGTCTGTCTGTCTAACTTATTTATCATTATGGTATTGTGTTTATTGTGTGTGTGTGTGTGTTTATTGTGTGTGTGTGTGTGTGTGTGTGTGTGTCAGGTGGAGACGGGGGACACGCTCTGTGTCTCGGTGCAGGTCTCACAGCGGGACAGTCTGAACGCTGTGACACTTTCGACAGTCCTGTCCTCTGCAGGGGCAAATTCAGGATCCAGAGTCTGGAAGTTTGGGGAATTCAGTATGGTCCATTTTAAAGAGAGCACACACACACACACACACACACACTAAAGTTGATGCTAATTTATTCTGAACATGTTTTATGATCTGTGAAGGTCATGTGTAACTTATTTATAGAGTTTATTTATTCTACTGAACATGTAGTGGAGTGGAAATACACGCAGCTATTATTATTATTATTATTATTATTATTATTATTATTATGTGACAAATGGAGTACATGAATCACTATAACACCGACCATTTCAGTGTTTTTTTTAAACTCTTTCTTCAGACATCATCTGATTTCATCAATAAAACACAAGCTCAGTTATATCATAACTATTATGTGCTCTTATTGTGTTATTGTGTTTTCTAAGATTTCTTTTTTTTTACAACTTGTATTTACTTTATACACAATGAATAAAAGTAGAGTATTTAAAACTCTCTCTGTGTGTCTGTAAGCTGTGATGCTTCTGATCAATTCCAACAAAAACAGATGATGTTACCTCTGTGCATTAGTTATGTCCCTCTGCTTCTTATTTCTGTCTATCTCTCTATCTCTCTATCTACAGTCCCCTCTAAAAATATTGGAACAGCAAGGTTAATTCTATTTTTTCACCCTACATTGAAGTCATTTGGGTTTGCGATCAGAAGATGAATTTGAGACGATAGATCAGAATTTCATTTTTTTTCAAGTCATCAAAAATATTGGAACATGTGACTTGCTACCCAGGTGAGCTCTGTTGGATTGATTGTCTAAACAATTAATAGCTTTGAATGTCTACTCTTGATTTTAGCCCTGGGTTTCACCTGTGAAGACTGCATTTGTTGTTAAAAAGGATAAACCAACATGAAGACCAGAGAGCTGTCTATGGGATAAAAGCAAGCCATTTTGAAGCTGAGAAAAGAGGAACAAGCATTGGGCATAGCCAATACAACAATTTGGAAAGTCCTGAGAAAGATAGAAATCACTGGTGTACTAACAACAAGACATGGAACAGGACGGCCAAGGAAAACAACAGCAGTTGATGGCAGAAACATTGTGAGAAGTGTGAAGAAAACCCCAAAAATAACAGTGAGTGACGTCACCAACAACCTCCACAGGGCAGGGATGAAGGTATCACAATCCACCATTCGCAGAAGAGTTCGAGAGCAGAAATATAGAGGCCACACCACAAGATGTAAACCTCTCATCAGCAGTAAGAGTCAGAAGGTCTGATTAGAATTTACAAAGAAATACAGAGATGAACCATTAAAGTTCTGGAACCAAAATTAACCTCTACCAAAGTGCTGGAAAGACCAAAGTGTGGAGAAAGAAAGGATCTGCTCATGATCCAGAACATCCAAGCTCATTATTAAAGCATGGTGGAGGTAGTGTCATGGCTTGGGCTTGCATGGCTGCTTCTGGAACAGACTCACTAATCTTTATTGATGATGGAGCTCATGATGGTAGCAGCAGAATGAATTCAGAAGTCTACAGAAACATTCTGTCTGACAATTTACAGAGAACTGCAACCAATCTAATCAGGAGGAACTTCATCATGCAGCAAGACAACGACCCAAAACACCCTGCAACACAACAAAGCACTTCATCAGGGGAAAAGTGGAAGAAGGTTTTAGACTGGACAAGTCCATCAGCAGACCTTAACCCAACTGAGCAGCATTTCACCTCCTGAAGAGGAGACTGAAGGGAGAAACTCCACAAAACTAACAACAACTGAAAGAAGCTGCTGCTACAAGCCTGGAAAAGCAGCACAGAAGAAGAACGCAACAGGTTGGTGATGTCAGTGGATCACCGGATTGATGCAGTTATTGCAAGCGAGAGATACGCAACTAAATATTACGTGTTATTTACGTTAAGACTATCTGTTCCAATACTTTTGCTCACCTAAAAATCGGGAGGTCTGATTCAAAAGGTGCCGTGTTCTAAGTTGTTTAACACGTCTAGGTGTAAATATCAGGAAATGAGGCTGAGATTCTGATCTATCGTCTCATATTCATCTTCTGATCTCAAACCCAGGCGTCTTCAGTGTAGAGCAAAAACAACAGAACTGGCCTTGTGTTCCAATACTTTTGAAGGAGTCTCTATCTATCTATCTATCTATCTATCTATCTAGCATTTTTTAAATAAATAAGTAAATAAATAATTTTTAAATAAGTATTACTCAGTGTCAGATTAATTTCTTTGGTTGGATGTTTTTATTTGTTTGTTTGTCTGTTTGTTTTTTAGTGTTTGGGGGTGTGGGTTTTTTACACCAATTTACACCTTCAGTACTAAAAAACAGCACAGGACATATTAAGAAGTTTATTAAATAAAAATAAAATAAAATAAAATAGAGAAATCATTCCAGATGTTGTAAATAATAAGCAGTTATATGTTTATATATATAAATATATTATATATATCTTATAAAGATCACTTTAATTTCTCATCTCATCATCTTTAATCTCATAAAGAGTTGGAATTAGGTCCATCAGACATTACTATAATAATTATTTATCAATTAATTCAGTTTCCAAGTCGCAATAAATAAATAAATAAATAAATAACCGAGAATTACAGATATATAATCTATAAAGATTTATAAAATTAAGAGAAAAAACAATTATCTGACTTTCATTAAAGTTTTTAATAATTTATTTTAACAGTTAATGTAAGATTATTCCTGTTAATTTATTAAAATTATTATGTATTAAAATCACATATTATAATGTATTAAATTTATTCATCTAAAGGTGTTTATTAGTGTCTGATTTAAAGTGTTTATAAACATTATTAAAATTAATCTTTAAAGTGTCAATTTGAATAATAATTACTCATTAAAATTTGAATTTCAGGAACATCTTTATGTGAGAAATGGCCTGTTTTATCGAATAAATGTCTTAAATTAAAGTTAGTGTTTTTTTAAAGTTGCACCGAAACACTGAGAAATGCGGCGTTTGTCGCGGCGGTGACGTCACCGCCGTCGCTTAGTTACGCCTGTAAACACTTCCGGAGTTCTGCTCGGTCGCTGAGGAGCTGCTGGTTTCTAAACTTTAACTTTTTGTGCTTTTTGTTGTGAGTTTATTGTTTTATTGTGAGATTCTGTGATGGCAGCAGAAGAGCAGGAGATTCTGAAACTACAGCTCGAAGCTGTTATTGGGTTCAATGGTAAGAGCTGATGTTAGAACATTACACACACACGCACAAACACACACACACACACACACACACACACACAGTGGAAATAACAGTAGAATAAATCTGAGGTTCTGTGTAGAACCCATTAATACAAGAAATAAGACACATAACTGAATCATTTCATTAATCTTTATAAACAATTCCAGATTTCTTGTAAAAAGATCCCTGACTGTAAACAGTTTGAGAACCAGTGACTTAAAGATTTATTTATTTATTCATTTATTACTGTTTACTGCTCTTTATAGTACTTTTTTAAATATAGAAACATTTAATTTCATTATTTTTGAAGGCGTCTTTGCGCTACAGCATTTCTTTGCACAGTCCTGTATATATAAATTTTGGATGTTTTAGTTTTACTTTTAGTAATTTCAGCTACTTTTGAAGAAAAATAAAGTCCAAATTTATTAGAAGTTCCGTTTGAAACCATGTTCTGATGAACAAAATCCTATAAAGAGCAGTAAACAGTAATAAATGAAGAAACAAAGTCAGTATTTAATGTGACGATCCTTCACTTTAAATAAATAAAGCAGTATCTGAGGTGCAGTGTGTGCAGTTTTATAAGGAAATGAGCTGGAAGTGTTACTGAGCATCTTGCAGAAGCAGCCACAGTTCTTCTGGAGACTTTGACTGTCGACTCGCTTCTTATTTCTGCAGCGAAACCCAGCAGCCTTCATTATGTTTTTATCTGAAAAGTGTCTCTTATGGAATCTGCTGCTTTCTTTACTGACATACAAACATTTTTCTGTAACGTTTCATTCTGTGCTGGAAAACTAATGTTTGGAATCTAAAATGGTTTTGTACTGAATCAATAATGTAGAAGTCAGAAAATAAACATCTATAAAAAAATACAGCATTTATGCAGTTTATCTCAAGATTTATGTAATGTCTTATAATCGGACATCTTGTTTCACTTGATGAGACGTTTTTTTGTGCCTGAGACGTGCTGCGTCTGTCACCGTGTCGGACTGGATGGAGCAACACTTACCGGAGGAATAAAAATGAGGATAGTGGTGTATATAAAAGCACCGGAGTGATTTGGTGGTGATTTACAGTGTGTATATTTGTGAAAACAGTCTTAAGTGAATTAGTGTACAGCTGTGAACAACAAGCATTAAAGAGCCACATGTGTACAATAAGGTTTTGTTGTTTTTTATTAAAAACTCTCATTCGCTTCCATTTTACTAAATCACTTTAATAAGGTTGTTTTGGTCACCGCTGTGCTTCACACACTCCACTATGAGAACCACGGCTTTAACCAGCCACCGTTCATTCGTCTTCAGGGGCAGTTTAGAGTCGCTGATCCACCGGGACGTCTCTGTGAGGTGGGAGGAAACTGCAGAACCCGGATGAAGCGCCACACAGACACGTAGAGAACCCGAGACGCTCCACAAGCACAGTAACCCGAGCTCAGGATCGAACCAGAGAACCTCAAGCTTTAAAAATATAACAGCGTGCTTTTGTTTTCTCTTTGCGCTTCCAGGTCACGTGTTCTCGGGCCTGCGAGTCCACCCGGACCGCGAGCACCTGATCTACCCGCTTGGCTGCACGCTGATCATCAAGAACCTGCGGGACGGGAAGCAGGGCTTCCTCCACGGACACACCAACAACATCTCCTGCGTGACTGTGTCCCGGAGCGGGACGTACGTGGCGTCAGGACAGGTCACCTTCATGGGCTTTAAGGTGAACGTCTAATCCTGACAAACCCTGCAGAAATGATGTAATAATAATGCGTATTAGTTATCAAGTGTTTGTCCATGTCTGGTTTAATTTTTTAAATAATAAAGGTGATATAAAAAAACAAACATGCTGTAATAACACAGAACATTTAGAGACAGCTCTGGTTTTTACTCTTACTATTCCCTCTCGCTTAATTTAGCAGAAACTCTTTCTCAGATTCTCGTCTCTGAGTAGCTAGCTTTAATAAAATTGTAGCGTATTTAACAGGAAGTTTTGTAACTTTAATAAACCTCTCCTCAGGCTGACGTGATAATCTGGGATTACGCTAAAAGAGACGTTCACGCTCGGCTCGTCCTCCACAAAGCCAAAGTGGAGACGCTTGCTTTCTCTCCGAATGAGAAATACCTGGTGTCTCTGGGAGGACAAGACGACGGCAGGTGAAGTTTCATCCTGTTTCTCTTCATCGTACATTTCTGTCTGTTGTGTAAATTATTGTGTATTATTGTATACTGTGTCACACGTCAGTATTCAGAGCTCAGACGTAACTACAGACTGAAACACTATTCAGACATTATGTGAGAGTTATACACATGGGGCGGAGCTTATCTAAAACAGAGGCGTGTCTTAGTTACACACATGGGGTGAAGTTTATCTAAAACAGAGGCGTGTCTCAGTTACACACATGGGGGCGGAGCTTATCTAAAACAGAGGCGTGTCTTAGTTACACACATGGGGTGAAGTTTATCTAAAACAGAGGCGTGTCTCAGTTACACACATGGGGGCGGAGTTTATCTAAAACAGAGGCGTGTCTCAGTTACACACATGGGGGCGGAGTTTATCTAAAACAGAGGCGTGTCATTTATACACACGGGGGCGGAGTTTCTCTGTAAGCGTAGCAGATGAGCACTAGGTCAGATTATCCTTCACACCGTAGACACGGTTTCTTTACAGCAGAGCATCGAATTAACACAAACACTGACTTTATTTTATTAATTCAACAAATCAACACAGTGAATTTCAACATTCACAGCGTCACAGAGTTACTCAGGACTTTCCTAGTTGTCTAAACGTAAGTAATTACGCTGCTACGAGGAAACTTGCAAACATCGTGGCTACGTAATGACGGTGTAATTGGGTTAGCATTGTAGATTATATCCCTCGCACATGCTATGACTTCACAACCTTAAATTAATATCTTATAGAAAAATCCACTTAAGTGATGTGAGTTACTGAACTCGAATACGTGTAAATTTCCTCACGTAAATACTGACGTAACTTTTGGACAAATACGACGCACTGTGTATAAGCACTGTGTGGTGTGTATCGTGTGAACTGTGTATTGCGTGAATTGTGTATTGTGTGAATTGTGTTGTCTGTCGTTGACTCTGACACTAAGACACAATCCTTGTACAGTTGTATAAATAATAAATCATTCTCATACTGATCTTTAACTGTTCACGTTCTGTTTCATTTTCTATAAAAAGTGCAACGATCATTTAGTCTGACGTGAAGCAAAATTCTGTAATAAGCATGAGAAGTCATTGTTGTGCATGTGCTACAGTATATAGTATGTGGTGTGTGTGTGTGTGTGTGTGTGTGTGTGCTCAGTATCGTGGTCTGGAACGTGGAGAAGAAGGAGGCGATCTGCGGGAGTCCGGCGTCGGCTCACAGCGCAGGTCACTGTCTCACCATCAACTACTGCAACCTCAGCGATGACGTCTTCGTCTCAGCCGGACAGTAAGACTCGTCTTCACACACCGACGAGTGTTAAAGCAACAGTTCAGGAAAAAAACAAACAAACAAACAAACACCAACATGTAGTCGAAGAGCTGAGGGCGTGGCCTAAAGTCTGAAGGCGGAGCTTGTATGCTGAGTCGGTGGATAAAGTTCACGTCTGATACCTTGTACCTTTTAATTTATTAAAATTAAATTAAAACACAATGGCTTTTTAAACTGGAGGCTATAGAGCTGCATGACTTGTTAGCTCCGTTATCATCAGCTCCAGGGCCAAACCAAAGAAGCAACACAGGACTTGAGTGATCGATTACATTTGGCGTAAACTGTTTTTACAGTTCAGTAAATTTGTCAATTTAGATGGCAGCCATTTTGTTCCCATGTGTTTGTGATGCCAGATTGATCATAACTCACCCAGATGTTGAACATGTGGTCTGTAAAAGTGGCCGTTAGTAACGTAAGCGTTGAACTTTAATTTTTGTTCCCCCGTTTTTTCCCTGCAGTGGTACGCTCCGTGTGTGGGAGCTCGACCTCCCCAACAGGAAGATCCGCCCCACTGAGTGTCAGACGGGGCAGTTAAAGAGGATTATCAAGTGCATAGAGGTGACAGAAGTTTATTATATTATAATAATGTGTCCTAGTGATTTATGTTAATGATTTGTATGGCTATAAGGAGATATGATCTTTGGCTGTGTTCCAATATTATTGATCAGTTTTTAATCCATTTGTTGCTATATTGTGGAAGTTAGTTCCTGTTAGTTTCAGTGTCCGCTGTACACGTCCCTGTGAATGAGCTGTTACTATGGAAACGATAACGTATCAGAACGAGCGCATTAGTATAAACCTGCGCTACTGTCAGAGCTGCTGTTCTAGAGAATTAATCAACACCTTCTGACCAATCAGGATGGATATTTTGTTCTGTGTAGATGTCCGAGGATGATGCTTTCTTTTACTGCGGCACCACGAGCGGAGACGTCCTCAAAGTGAACCTGAAGAGTCGCCTGCTGAACAGCTACGGTCCGATGAAGCACAAATTCAGCAAAGTGAGCGTGAAAGTGAAAATAAAACGGATTGAAAGGAATCAACTCGTATTTATGCTTTTAAACGGATTTAATGTGATGGATTCAGATTGTTCATTTGTATGTTGTTTTATGAATCTCAAACAGTGAGGTGTGTGTGTGTACGTGTGTGTGTGTGGGTGTGTGTGTGTTTGTGTGTGTGTGTGTTGTAGGGTGTAAATGCTCTGAAGATGTTGAAGACAGGAGATTTGTTGGTGGGATCAGGAGACGGAACGTTCAGCATCTGCTCCAGCACCAACTTCAAAACCATCAAGTGAGACAATAGGACAGTAAGACAGTAGGACAAAGAGACTGTGAAACAGTAAGGCAGTGAGACAGTTAGAGAATGAGACAGTAGGACAGTAAGACAGTAGGACAAAGAGACTGTGAAACAGTAAGGCAGTGAGACAGTTAGAGAATGAGACAGTAGGACAGTAAGACAGTAGGACAAAGAGACTGTGAAACAGTAAGGCAGTGAGACAGTTAGAGAATGAGACAGTAGGACAGTAAGACAGTAGGACAAAGAGACTGTGAAACAGTAAGGCAGTGAGACAGTTAGAGAATGAGACAGTAGGACAGTAAGACAGTAGGACAATGAGACTGTGAGACAGTAAGGCAGTGAGACAGTCAGACTGTGAGGCTTTGAGGAGATGAAATTGTGAGACAGTAAGACAGTGAGACAGTAAGACAGAGAGAATGCAAGACTGTGAGACTGTAAGAGAGTAAGACACTGAGAGAGTGAGACAGAGAGAAAGAGAGAGTAAGACAGAGAGAATGTAAGACAATGAGACTGTAAGAGAGTAAGACACTGAGAGAGTGAGACAGAGAGAATGCAAGACTGTGAGACTGTAAGAGAGTAAGACACTGAGAGAGTGAGACAGAGAGAAAGAGAGAGTAAGACAGAGAGAATGTAAGACAATGAGACTGTAAGAGAGTAAGACAGTGAGGGCGACACAGTGAGATGTTAAGACTGTGAGACACTGGTGCAGTAAGACAGTGAGTCTGTGAGACAGTGAGACTGTGAGAGAGTAAGACACTGGGACAGTGAGACTGTGATAGAGTAAGACACTGAGAGAGTGAGACTGTGGGAGAGTAAGACAGTGAGACAATGAGACAGTGAGACAATGAGCCTGTGAGAGAGTAAGACACTAAGACTCTGAGACACTGAAACTGTGAGACACTGGGACTGTGAGACAATGAGACTGTGATAGAGTAAGACACTGAGATACTAAGACAGTGAGACACTAAGACACTGAGACAGTGAGACTGAGAGAGTAAGACAGTGAGACATTGAGACACTAAGACACTGAAACAGTGAGACTGAGAGAGTAAGACAGTGAGACATTGAGACACTAAGACACTGAAACAGTGAGACTGAGAGAGTAAGACTGTGAGAGAGTGAGACACTGAGACAGTGAGACTGAGAGAGTAAGACTGTGAGACACTGAGATACTAAGACAGTGAGACAGATGTAATTTATTGGTTTTTATTATTATATTACTATTTTGTATATTAACAGTAATACTTGCTGCCTCTCTGCGTGCAGGAGTGTGACGCTGGAGGGCGGCGTGACGTCCGTGGCTCTTCGTGGTGAAGGTCAGCAGGTGTTTGTGGGCACTGAGGCGTGTCAGATTTACAGGTTCGGCTACACGGACTTCACGCCGGAGCTCATCTCCACCAGCCACAGCAGTGCGGTTTGGGACGCAGCCTTTCCCGTGTAAGACCCTGAGATTTACCTGCAGTTCTCACCGTCACCACTAGAGGGTGCACACTTCCCGTTTCACCATGCTGTCTCTCTCTCTGACTCTTTCTCTCAGAGGAACGTCGGAGCTCTTCGCCACTTGTTCTCAGGATGATATCCGTGTTTGGCACACGGAGACCAGTAAAGAGCTTTTACGGATCCGCGTCCCGAACATGACGTGTAACGCGCTCGGCTTCATGCGGGACGGCCGGAGCATCTACAGCGGTGAGAAACACCTCGACTAAACACTTCTAGTGTGATAATGTGCTGCTGTTGATCTCACCTGTAGTGCACACTTCTACTGGAGATCAGACATTTTAGTATTGTTAAAGTGATTTTTTATATGTTGAATGGCGTAGCGTGGAATGATGGGAAAATCCGGCTGTTCACTCCCGAGAGCGGCCGTCTGATGCTGATGATCCCCAGCGCTCACAGTATGGGCGTGACGGCGTTAACGAGCACCAGCGACTGCACACGCCTCGTTAGTGGAGGAGGAGAGGGACAGGTGGGATTAATAAATCTGTTATTCCTCATCTATTACTGCTGTACAAATGCTTTATTACAGCTATGATGTACGTTTCGTCCTGTTGCTGAGGAGAAACATGGCGGAAACAGGAAGTGATGCGATACAATACAGGTTTTGACTTTGAAATTAAAAATTGTAAAATACAAATTATTAGTGCTGTTTTACACAATTCCTTATCAATGAATACCATAGCAACTGCCTAGCAATCAGCTGGAATATTATAGCAACCACCTAGCAACACCCTAGCAACCAGCTGGAATACCATAGCAACCCCTTAGCAACCCCCTAACAAACGCCTGGAATACCACAGCAACCACATAGCAACACCTTAGCAACCAGCTGGTATACCATAATTACCCCAAGCAACATCCTAGCAACCAGGTGGGATACCATAGCAACGACTGGTGTATTGGGTCGTGGTGTGTTGGGTTGTGATGTGTTGGGTCGTGGTGTGTTGGGTCGTGGTGTATTGGGTTGTGGTGTATTGGATCGTGGTGTGTTGGGTTGTGATGTGTTGGGTCGTGGTGTGTTGGGTTGTGATGTGTTGGGTTGTGATGCGTTGGATCGTGATGCGTTGGATCGTGATGTGTTGGGTCGTGGTGTATTGGGTCGTGGTGTATTGGATCGTGATGTGTTGGGTCGTGGTGTGTTGGATCGTGATGTGTTGGATCGTGATGTGTTGGGTCGTGATGTGTTGGGTCGTGATGTGTTGGGTCGTGGTGTGTTGGATCGTGATGTGTTGGATCGTGATGTGTTGGGTCGTGGTGTGTTGGGTTGTGATGCGTTGGATCGTGATGTGTTGGGTCGTGGTGTGTTGGGTCGTGGTGTGTTGGGTCGTGATGCGTTGGATCGTGATGTGTTGGGTTGTGATGTGTTGGGTTGTGATGTGTTGGATCGTGATGCGTTGGATCGTGATGTGTTGGGTTGTGGTGTATTGGGTTGTGATGCGTTGGGTTGTGATGTGTTGGGTTGTGATGTGTTGGGTTGTGATGTGTTGGATCGTGATGTGTTGGATCGTGATGTGTTGGATCGTGATGTGTTGGGTTGTGATGCGTTGGATCGTGATGTGTTGGGTTGTGATGTGTTGGGTTGTGATGTGTTGGATCGTGATGTGTTGGATCGTGATGTATTGGGTTGTGATGTGTTGGGTTGTGATGCGTTGGGTTGTGATGTGTTGGGTTGTGATGTGTTGGGTTGTGATGTGTTGGGTTGTGATGCGTTGGGTTGTGATGTGTTGGGTCGTGATGTGTTGGGTTGTGATGCGTTGGATCGTGATGTGTTGGGTTGTGATGCGTTGGGTTGTGATGTGTTGGGTTGTGATGTGTTGGGTTGTGGTGTATTGGATCGTGATGTGTTGGGTTGTGATGTGTTGGGTTGTGATGTATTGGGTTGTGATGTGTTGGGTTGTGATGTGTCGGATCGTGATGTATTGGGTTGTGATGTATTGGGTTGTGATGCATTGGGTTGTGATGTGTTGGGTTGTGATGCGTTGGATCGTGATGTGTTGGGTTGTGATGCGTTGGATCGTGATGTGTTGGATCGTGATGTGTTGGGTTGTGATGCGTTGGATCGTGATGCGTTGGATCGTGATGTGTTGGGTTGTGGTGTATTGGATCGTGATGTGTTGGGTTGTGATGTGTTGGGTTGTGATGTGTTATTGTGCGGTGGTGGTGTAGGTGCGAGTGTGGGAGATCCTGCAGGACACACACAGACTCGTCACCAGCATGAAGGAGCACAAAGCTTCAGTCAACGCCATCAAGATTAAAAGTAACGATGAGGAGTGTGTGACGGCGAGCTCAGACGGAACCTGCATCATCTGGGACCTGGTGTGAGTCCAGATACACAAATCATACAGAGTTCATACAGATCATACAAATCACACAAATCATACAGAGTTCATACAAATCATACAAATCACACAAATCATACAGAGTTCATACAAATCACACAAATCACACAAATCATACAGAGTGCTCCTGCAGGATGAGGACCATTTGTACCATCTCACTCTCTCTCTCTCTCTCTCTCTCTCTCTCTGTCCATCTCTCTCTCTCTCTCTGTCCGTCTCTCTCTCTGTCTCTCTCTCTCTGTCCGTCTCTCTCTCTGTCTCTCTCTCTCTGTCTGTCTCTCTCTCTCTCTCTCTGTCCATCTCTCTCTCTCTCTCTGTCCGTCTCTCTCACTCTCTGTTCCTCTCTCTCTCTGTCTCTCTCTCTCTGTCCGTCTCTCTCTCTCTCTCTCTCTCTCTCTCTCTCTCTCTCTCTCCCTCTCTCTCTCTCTCTCTCTGTTCCTCTCTCTCTGTCTCTCTCTCTCTGTCTGTCTGTCTCTCTCTCTCTCTCTCTCTCCCTCTCTCTCTGTCTCTCTCTGTTTCTCTCTCTCTCTTTCCCTCTCTCTGTCTGTCTCTCTCTCTTTTTCTCTCTGTCTCTCTCTCTCTCTCTCTCTCTCCCTCTTTCTCTCTCTCTCTCTCCAGGCGCTTTGTGAGGAATCAGATGGTTTTGGCGAACACAGTGTTCAAAAGCGTCTGCTATCATCCTGAAGAATATCAGATCATCACCAGCGGAACGGACCGGAAGGTACCACCCTGAGAGTGTGTGTGTGTGTGTGTGTGAGAGAGAGAGAGAGTGAAAAATGGGGGAGGGAAGAGACAGATATAATAGGGGACAGGATGGAACAAGATGGGACCACTGAAAGGCTTCTGTCCATGTGTTAACCTTTGACCTTTGACCTTTCTGTCAGATTGGCTACTGGGAGGTGTATGATGGAGCAGCCATTAGAGAGCTGGAGGCGTCGCAGACGGGGGCCATTAACGGCATGGACATCAGCGCTGAGGGAGGACACTTCATCACCGGTGAGAGAGAGAGAGAGAGAGGACAGACACGTCTTACGTCACTGTTATTAACGTCTATAACGCAGTAATAACATCACTGTTAATTACTTCAGCTATAATAATAATAATAATGCTGTTAATCACATCTGCTAGAGCTGCCACTTAGACATTTTCAACTGTTTTAGTAAGTAAACATTCGTATCTCTTCGCGTCTCCTCCAGGTGGCGATGAGAAGCTGGTGAAGGTGTGGGGTTACGCTGATGGTGATGTCACACATGTGGGCGTCGGCCACAGCGGCAGCATCAGCAGCGTGCGTTTGTGTCCCAACAGCAGATTCATCATCAGCACCAGCGCAGACGGAGCCGTGCTCAGATGGAGATTCCCACACTGCACATAAACCACACCCACAAAATGCAGAAACCACACCCACACACACAGAAACCACACCCACAAAATGCAGAAACCACACCCACAAACACAGCATCCACACTCACAAACACAAAACACGCCCCCACACACAAACCACACCCATAAACACAGCATCCACACTCACAAACACAAAACACGCCCCCACACACAAACCACACCCATAAACACAGCATCCACACTCACAAACACAGAAACCACACCCACAAACACAGAAACCACACCTACAAAATACAGAAACCCCACCCACAAACACAGCATCCACACTCACAAACACAAAACACACCCGCACACACAAACCACACCCACAAAATGCAGAAACCACACCCACAAAATACTGAAACCAAACCCACACGGCACATAAACCACACCCACAAAACACAGAAACCACACCCACACTGCACATAAACCACACCCACAAAACACAGAAACCACACCCACAAAATACTGAAACCACACCCACAAACACAGCATCCACACTCACAAACACAAAACACACCCCGACACACAAACCACACCCACAAAATGCCAAAACCACACCCACAAAATACCAAAACCACACCCACACACACAAACCACACACACAAAACACATAAACCACACACACAAAACACATAAACCACACCTACAAACACACAGAAACCAAACATACAAACCACACCCACGCAAACATAAACCACAAACACAGAACACACCCACAAAACACAGAAACCACACCCACACTGCACATACACCACACCCACAAATACAGAAACCACACCCACACTGCACATAAACCACACCCACAAATGCAGAAACCACACCCACACTGCACATAAACCACACCCATAAATACAGAAACCACACCCATAAACACATAAACCACACCCCCAACTTTGTCAGGGACATATACACACATTTACACTAAAGATAATATTCTGACATGCTGAATTTAATTCTTTCTGACTTTGCTATTATTATAGAATATTATTTAGTTTAATGTGATTTTGTGAGTTCCTGTTAGATTTTATTTTTAGTTTTAACTTGTTTTCCTATTTTTCCTTTTCACCACACACACAATGTCTTATCTGGTGTGTTTTTTCTGTAAATTCAAAACATCCTCTCAGTTTATTTACACAATAAACTAGAACCCAAGTTACACAAATATTACTTCAATAAATACAAAAGAAAATGAACTCTCTCTCTTTATACACACACACACACACACACACTGATAGAATGTGCTTTAATTTAATTTCAGCTCATTTCTAAGACAATTTCCTGGTTTTCATTTAGTTGTAAGTTTGTTTGTGATATCATTTTATTTCAGGTCACAGAGTTTAGTTTGTATTAAAAACAGTATTCTGTCTTTTAGTATTTAATAATAAAAACTCAGCAGAAGAATCATTAAACTGTACAGGACTCTGACCACACAGCGTTTCTCTGATTTAAACACTTCCTGCTATTTCTGATTTCTTGATCTATAATAACTTCTGTAGGCTGAAATTCATAATCATTTCATATAATCTTCAATTTGTGATTCCTGTTTCCAGATATCAGTCTGATTCAATTACATTTCAAAAAACAAATTATCCATCAAAAAAATATCATTCTAACAATTTTATTCCAAAAATGTTATTCTTAATCAATTCTATTTCAAAAAATTGCACTTGTATTAAATTCTATTCCAGAAATTACTCTTCTAATTAATTTTTTTAGGGGAAAAATGTTCAAACTGAATTAAAGATTAAGACAGAATCAAATAAAATTAAAACAATACAGTTAATAATTTAAATAGATTAAATAAAACAATAGAGAGACAGCAAAAAACCAGAGACCATCAGCTATTATAGCTTCTTTTTTCATAATAATAATAATAATAATAATAATAATAACAATAATAATAATTACATCTATGATTTTATTATAAATATATAGGGGAATCACATACGGTATAATGAGATGCCATGTTGGCGCATGCGCAGTTGTACCCCGGCGACACACTGCGCATGCGCACTGTGTTCACGCACGCGCACTGAGCCTCTCGGGTAAGTGACAGGTTCTGAGACGGAGAGGAGCTCGTGCTGTTCGCGAGCACGATTTTGGATTAAAATCTATGTAAATATATGTAAATATATGTAAATAATTATAAATATACAGATAAATATTTCATCCTGAAGTGTTTATTACTCGGCGTTTGTCTTCATTCGGGGTTTTAAACAGCAGGAAGTGAATCTAAAGCGCTGTTTGTTTGCGGAGGCTCCAGATTTCAGGGTGAGTGTTTTTCCTTTTCACTCATAAAGCGGATGGAGAGACGCTTTATCTTTATACTCTTACATTTCTACACACACTTCTACACACATCTCTATACACATTTATACACACAATCTCTACACACATCTCTATACACATCTCTATACATCCCTTCTACACACACTTCTACACACATCTCTATACATCCCTTCTACACACACTTCTACACACATCTCTATACATCTCTTCTAAAACACATCTCTACACACATCTCTACACACATCTCTATACACATCTCTACACACATCTCTATACATCTCTTCTAAAACACATCTCTACACATTTCTACACACACTTCTACACACATCTCTACACACATCTCTATACACATCTCTATACATCTCTTCTACACACACATCTCTACACACATCTCTACACACACATCTCTACACACATCTCTATACACACATCTCTACACACATCTCTATACACATCTCTATACATCTCTTCTAAAACACATCTCTACACATTTCTACAGATTTATACACAGCTCTTCACATCTCTACACACATCTCTATACACATCTCTATACACATCTCTATACACATCTCTACACATCTCTTCTACACACATCTCTACACACATCTCTATACATCTCTTCTACACACATCTCTACACACATCTCTATACATCTCTTCTAAAACACATCTCTACACACACTTCTACACACATCTCTACACACATCTCTATACACATCTCTACACACATCTCTATACATCTCTTCTACACACATCTCTATACACATCTCTATACACACTT
>NC_069711.1:35019060-35026560 GCF_027358585.1 Pangasianodon hypophthalmus | reverse complement strand
TTCTATTTTCACATCCTAAAATATAAAGCCGAGTCGTTTAGATGTTCCTAATTTTTATTTAATCTGTATTATTATTATTATTATTATTATTATTATTATTGTTATTAATTCCATTCTTATTTTGTTTTTTCTTTTTAAATTCTGTTCTATTCAGATAAATCCTAATTAGAAATTAATCCAAATAATCGACTTTATTTCCTGCGTTTAGTCAGAAAACGATCCTGAATTCTAGACTCGACTCCGAGTTTTTATTCAGTTCTCTGTTCTTTAATTGAATTCATTTCAGTTCCTAGCACCTTCATATCCTGAAAAAATTCAGTAACATTAAAGATTTAATTTTATTTTTAAATCTGTTTGATTGTAATTCTGTCCTTAATTCTAGAGTCTGTTTTATTTCTAATTCTTTTATTCTCCATATTTCCTTTTTAATTATCGTCCAGTTAGATTTATTCAATTTTAGTCCAAAAGTGTTCTCTCTCTCTCTCTCTCTTTCTCTCTCTCTCTTTCTCTCTTTTTATCTCTCTGTCTTTCTCACTTTATCTCTGTCTCTTGCTTTCTCTATCTCACACTTTCTCTCTTTCTCTCTCTCCCTCTGTCTCTGTCACTCTTTCTCTCTTTCTATCTCTCTCTCTATCTCTCTCTCTCTCACATTCTCTCTCTCTTTCTCTCTCTCTCTCTCTCTCTCTCTCTCTCTCTCTATCTCTTTCTATCTCTCTGTTTCTCTCTCTCTCTCTCTCTATCTCTCTCTCTCTCACATTCTCTCTCTCTCTCTCTCTCTCTCTCTCTCTCAGGTTTGGGAACGACGTGCAGCACTTTAAGGTTCTGAGGGACGGAGCAGGGAAATACTTCCTGTGGGTGGTGAAGTTTAACTCTCTGAACTCTCTGGTGGATTATCACCGCTCCACATCCGTCTCCCGAAACCAGCCCATCTTCCTGCGCGACATCGAACAGGTGCCACAGGTGAGCCAGGCCACACCCCCTCTTAGTCACCTGACCAATCAGATCACATATTGTGGGAGGAGTCGGGGAACGGGCACAGACGCGTATTCGGTCACGTAAACACCGTCACAGAGAGCTCGATATTATCAGTCCATCGTGGTCCTGTCCCAAATCACACACCCTGTTCCCTGTGCGTTGTCTTCAAGTGCCACAGTGCATTATGGGTATTCAGTGGTTAATCCGGATAGATTTACGTTTTAAAATGCTTTAAAATTGCTCGTCCATGTCTGAAAACGTCTGAAAACGCTTACGTCCGTATACTGCGCATGCGTAAAAA
The DNA here is from genome assembly GCF_027358585.1 of Pangasianodon hypophthalmus. Classification (NCBI taxonomy): domain Eukaryota; kingdom Metazoa; phylum Chordata; class Actinopteri; order Siluriformes; family Pangasiidae; genus Pangasianodon; species Pangasianodon hypophthalmus. Next base: position 35,025,284 of record NC_069711.1, on the reverse strand, counting down.
CGTCAGACGCTTTGGCCTGCGTCATTTCCGTCAGGCGTTTATTTACTTTCGGTCTGAAACGCACTCGTCCTCGTTTTCCTCCGCCGAATAGAAATGCAATCTGAGGGTTGTACAATGTGACTTTAATCTTTAACAGCGCTATCAATAGCAGGATAGCAGGCGTAAATAAATAAAAGCAGCCAATCACAGGTCGAGTCCGGCCTGTTTTATAGCGCTAAAAGGGTTTCTGTTAGCGTTTCTTCACTCCTGAAGATTTTCATTTAATTAGCCAGTTCAGCCAGGTCATTACCTGCTCCGGCCAGCAGGTGGCACTGTTATCAGTCTGATGAGGTAATAATCCAACTTTCACAAAACTGAGAATTTATTTCTAACTTCTAAGCTTAATAATTGTTCACAGTATACAATGTCACTTTGTAAGTTTGTAGTTTTGCAAAATTAAATAACTTTAACCAATTAAATGTAGGTCATAAACATATAATAACACTTACATCATTCGGAGCAATGTTGTTGTAAATTTTACAAGCTAGCTATTTTATCTAGATTTGATGCAGCCATAGGGAACTGTCTGATATCATCTGCTGCTGTGAAATCAGCGAGCTGTGACTGCAGCGATGGTTAAATCAGAGGCTGGTTAGCTCGCTTACTGCACCTCAGGCAGTTCAGCACTTTGTCCAGATGAACATGTTTGTAGCCTTGTAGCACGCTGCTTCATATAAGCTAACAGCTTAGACCATAATATAAATCACATTTCAGGACTTCAGAAGGACAAACAAGAAGCTAGAAGAAATTGAGACAAAAAGCCAGACAAGAAGAGAGACAAAGAACATATAAAGCTGCATGAAAGGAGAGAAAAGAGAGATGCAGTAGTGATGGGATGTTCTTGAACGATTCGTTCATTTTGAACGAATCTTTAATGTGACTCGGGAAGAACGAGTCGTCTCGGGGAGTGATCCGTTCAGTCGCACATGCGCAACATCCTATAGGTTCTGTACTGGAATGAGTTCACCTGCTTTGAGTCTTCGGGTCTGAGGTGTTCGTTCATCACGTGACAGTGACAGCGCCATGAGCTTAACCAATGCAGCCTGAGCCGGAAAGAGAATTGATTAGTTCATCTCTCGAGTCTTTCGAGTCTTTCGTTCTTTTGTCACGTGACATGACAGCATTGGATAGAGAAATTAGTTAATTTACAACCTTCCTTACAAACGGGTGCATAGTAATTATTATTATTATTATTATTATTATTATTATTATTAAAACATAACACCACAGATTTTCAAGAAACAGTAACAAAAACAGAGTGAGAGAAATGGACAGACCTTTTTTATTTCTAGGAAAATGCTTATTACACATCTTTTGATCATTTTATGATAATTCCTAAATATGATCCAACATACAAAAGATACAGTTTTACGTTATAGTATTACTGACTGAGGTACTGATCCGGGACGTGGTCACGTGACTCTTTAGACTGGAGAGATGAACTGATCGGTTCTCTCTCCGCCTCAGGCTGCACTGGGTAAGCTCATGGCGCTCTCTCTGTCACGTGATGAACGAACGCCTCAGACCCGAAGACTCGTCAGGTAAGAGGTGAGGTGAGCTAATCATAGACTAAAGCTCCAGGTAAACAATGAATTAACGTTTTCTGTTTCTTATAGCATTATAGTTTTGTCTTGTTTGTAGTGAGATTAACGTTTGCGTAAGTAGTAGATGTGTTAGGGAAGTAACACGTAACATTTTAATTATATTTTGCTAAAATGAACTAAATGACTCGAAAAAAGATTCGTTCATTTTGCTGAACGAGTCGGTAAAATGATCCGAACTTCCCATCACTAAGATACAGTAAAAAAGGCAAGACAAGAGAACAGCCACAAAGTAAGGAGGAAGTGAGAAAAATGAAAACAAGAAGAATATTATATATTAATAATAATAATATTAATCTGTAAGGGAGCAGACAGACTAGAGAGACATGAAGAAGAGAGAGGGTCATAACCAGGACGGAAAACTAGAGCACTGGGAATCAGTTGTGTGTTTGTTTGTTTATTGTGTTTAAAGTGCAACAAATGCAGAATACCATAGTTACTGGTGTGGTATCCGCTAATCATTCATAAAATACTTTTACTGTCGAGGACCGAGTGGGTGGTCATGTTCTCAGGGGCCGCTTATCTAAATCGCTTATCTCTTCCAGCCCTGGAACAAACACTCATTAAATTAAATATGGCTTCTCTGCTCTGAGACTCATCATGAGACTGATAAGTTTATCCTTCCTTTCTCACAATAAATGAAGAAACTCGCATTATTTTATAAACAGAGATAACGAATAAAACAAAAAATAAAACATGTTTAGTTCCTCATACTTGTGAGACCGATAAAGAGCGAACAAACACTCAGTAAAATGTGGTTTCTCCGCTCTAAGACTCGTTAAAAGCGTAAAAATTAAACATCTTTGTCACAAATCAACCACGTGTTGCATGTTGCGCAGAACTAGCAAGGCTAGCGAGTGAGAGATAAAGCACGGAGAACCTGAAATACAAAACAAAAATTAATACGAAATACATTTATACTCATTCCTCAGTCACTTATCTTGAAGGATGGACACTTACATATAGAATTATTAAAATAAAAAATAATTATTTTTCACTGACGGAGCCGAACTCAGACTGGGCTTAATGTACTCAAGTAACAGAATGAACATTAAAGATATTTGAATATTGTTAAAAAATGTTATATTTACAAATAACATTCTCATCAGAATTTAACAATATCTTTTTTTTTTCTGAACTTTAAATAATCCAATATTTCACATTTATCCTGCTACACAGGCACAACAACAACAACAACAACAACAACAACAACAACTGCACTACAGCGTCGTCCACCATCTTGTTTGCTTTGAGTTGAATGAGTCACATGACTAAAAATACATCATTGTTTTTTGAATATCTCCATTTTCTCGGTCAAACGGCGTTTTGCAAATTCATTCACTTGAGAAGCGTTTATGAAAAGATTAAAACGCCGTGTCAGTGAGGACGGAGAGCTAAACCTTGAGCTGTGTCTGAAGCCGCTCCCTATCTCCTGTATAGTGCACTATATCCGTGTCGGCCATTTTGTAGTGGTGTCCGACTTCTGCGTGAACAGCGTCAATCCCTACATTCATTCACTCGTTTATACCCACAATGCACTCTGATTTCGAGCGCACATCCGATCTGCTATTTCCCGTATTCCGACGCGAGACGACGATAGAGCGCGAAAGAAAATTGAATATGGCGGAAGGCGACACTGGAGGCGGCAACTTTTGCAAATATAAGTGTTTTTATTATTAATTAAAAGTTTTTTGTATTTTTTTTTAGTATTTTTAGTATTAATTAAAATACATCTGTATCAAAATATTTCGGAACGAAATGATAGAAATTATTTTCAGCCACTTACTAGTTTGTGCTGTAACTTTTAAATATTCTTGTTGATAGTTATATTTTTACTATAGTTATAGTTATTTTTTTTTTACTTTTTTTTTTAAATAAACGAGTAAAATATTTGACAGTAGTGTATTTATTCTCTTTTTTTTATTTTTAAATATAATAAATATATTTATTAGATATAATAAACATAATAAACAATAGTGTGTAATGTTTGTGATGAAAATGTCAGCGCTCTCTGACACACAGTGTTTACATCAGCGTCTGAATTCTCTCACTCATTTTCATTCACTTCTTCCCCATATAGTGGACTCGCTATATAGGGAATAGTGAACAAGTGAACGAGTGAATGATTTCGGACACACCTGTAGAGAAAAAGATGCGTTTTCGTTTTCAGATTTATGCGGATTAATTAATGTGGACGCGAGTGTAAGGAGAAATCTGACACTAATTGAAACGCAGCACATCTCCAATCCGAAGATTGATTACAGCATCAGTCAGGGATTTTCTGATTCTCTTCATGTAGAGAATAACGGTAATAAAGTGTTAATAAAGTGTTAATAACATGTTAATAAAGTGCTAATAAATTGTGTGTGTGTGTGTGTGTGTGTGTGTGTGTTGCAGCACGCGTCCTACGTGCAGGCTCTGTTCGATTTCGACCCTCAGGAGGACGGCGAGCTCGGGTTCCGCCGCGGAGATCTCGTGCAGGTCCTGGACAACTCGGACCCGAACTGGTGGAAAGGGGCGTGTCACGGACAGACCGGAATGTTCCCTCGGAATTACGTCACTCCGGTCACGCAGCACATGTAAACACACGTGTAACTACAATAACAACAATCATTTAAAAAACAAACAAACAAACACATAAACAGTCGGAGAAGCGGAAATGTAATGTAAGGAAAGCAAATTAGGACTTCCTGCTGGATCGCCATGGAAACCAAGAGGCTTGGGATCAGGGCCTCGGCAGAGTTCTGCTCTGTGATTGGTGGATGGTGCTGGAAGCTGATTGGCTGGAAGGGAACTGCTGCTTTCTGCTACACTACACACTCGGCACTAAACATAAAAAAATAAAAAATATTATGACTGGCAAAAAAAAAGAAAGAAAGAAAGAAACGGACGTAAAGCCAGCAGCGATTCTGCTCACAACTCTGAATAGTGTGTGTGTGTGTGTGTGTGTGTGTGTGTGTGTGTGTGTGTGTGTGTGTGTGTGGGTTTCCCCTTCTCCTGTATAATCACTAATAACATTTTTAACAACCGTCTCATCAGCATGCGTCATTTCCTACATTCTCCTCTCTGATGATGTCACTGCCATTGAACAGGTGAGTCAGGCCACGCCCAATCATTATTATTATCACCTGTTGTCAGCGTGGACGTGTCTCAAACTACACACACACACTCTTCTTCACGATAAAGGCCACATCACGGGGCTGTTTAACGCCACATGTGTGATGCGCTCGTCTCTTATTCAAAAAAAAAAAAAAGGTGATGATCTCAGATGATGTCACGAGGCCAATGATGTCACATTGTTTACTGTAAAAACCCTGACTGATGATCTTGAAGGTACCATCTGACTTGAGGTTTAGTAGTTTAGTATTTTGTTTTGTATCAAAGTGAAATATTTATAGCTCAGATAAAGAAAAGTTTTTGCACTGTCATATAGTGGAACTGCAGTATTAAAATACATCAATATACTTTTACTGACTGAAAGAAAAAAAAAAAAGGAAGGAAATTGAAATTGTAAAAGAAGACTTCACATTAAAATAATTAACTTCTTTTGCGTGTGTGTGTTTTGACTTTTTTCAATGTGCTGAATTTCTGTTCATCGTTTAAAATTTAAATATTTTGTTTACATCGTAAAATTGTATAGAAATAATCCTGTATTTTTAATCCTTAATTACAATCATCTCATGATTATTAATATTATTTTACTTAACATTAATCTCCAAGTACACCAATCATAAGATAAATCATAATATTTCTGAAATACACTGTGCTGTTTATACTCACTTTCATCTTTTCTTCTGTGAAATAGATTGAATTTGATTAAATAATTACTCTGTTTGACTGTTAATACTTTAAAAATGATAGCAGATGCAGATACTATTATAACTTTATAACTAATTAATGCTTACTGTGCACTCACATCACTATAGAATATAATATAATACTATAAATTGTGTCTAAATTAAACAAATAAAAAGAGATAATTGGGGGAAAATAATGATATGAAACAGTGCAGTAATATTTACAGCCGTTTCCTGACTAATTACTATTTATTGCCCATGGTTATAATTAAAAAAGACTAATTCTAAATTTATAAATAAATAAAACTAAGACTAATTGTGTGTATATATATATATATATATATATATATATATATATATATATATATATATATATATGCATCTTTATTCACTGTTTTATAGACATATATAAAGTCATTAACTATTTAATATTTTTTATTCATTAGTTAAATAAATGTTTACATCCTTAATCGATAAGTTATACATGAGCTAGAAGAAGTGACCACTGCGCATGCGCAGATCAACGCTATTCAGTTTAGGTAAGTGCTTAGATGCCTGTTTTCGGGCAGCTGGATGTGAAATTATTTGCATATATTCTCAAATAGTTCAAGATATTTATTCTCAAACAAACACAAAAACATCTATTATTTGATATTTGTTACTTGAATTTGTTTAAACAATAATTCCCGATTATTTCCCAAGTGCGTTTATTTTAACACAGGCGATCGCTATAGACACCTATAGTTCCCCCCGGGGTCCTCAGGATGCAGTGTGCAGCAGCTGATGC